>NC_041402.2:85295308-85427808 GCF_900747795.2 Erpetoichthys calabaricus
TGGAGTGAATACACCATACGCATCCGCCCACGGCCGCCCTGGTGTGCGCAGATAGTAGTTGATTCTACATTAAAATAAAATAAACATAAAAAGAGTAATACAATCATCACCCATAAAGCGGATAGTAGACGTGACGTACTATATGTGTACCACATTTCAAGTCAATAGGTGAAACGGTTTGCGAGCTACAGGTGATTTAAAATCCTGGACAGACACACAAATTGCCACGGTAGCAAATTACAGAAGAAGATTTTACTGTTTAATAATTTATATTTATATGAAATGTGCTTCTTATATATTACTTCATATTCTCATATGATAATGATGTTAATATTTATATAATATGTATATGTATGTATATGTATGTATATGTGTATATATATATATATATATATATATATAATATATATATATATATATATATATATATATATATATATATATATATATATATATATATATAATGTGTATATATATATATATATATATATACACATATATATATTTAATATATATATATATATATAAACACATATATATATTTAATATATATATATACACATACATACATACATACATACATATATATATAATATATATATACACACACATATATATAATATATATATATATATATATATATATATATATACACATATATATATATGATGACTTGCTGGCTAACCATAAGTGTTACCTGGTAGGTAACCACCCATACAATCAGATTGTGAATCAGACTACGAATGCCGTGAATGTAATTACCCCGATCTACATGCTGTCAAATAAACGAACCACACGCCGTGGCGCAATTTTAGGGGCTTAGCCTCTAGCGCTGACGTCCGAGGTTCGATTCCCGTAAGGGAGTGAAATGAGCGCTTCGCTCCGGCGAAGTACTGCTTTTAAATTTTTATTAAGAAGAAAAGAAAACCTTTTTAAATTAAGTCTTAGAAAGAGGTGTAAAGATATTGACAATAAGCTACGCAAACCCACCAAGACATGCAATCGTTTAAATCAAAGCGCGAGTCGAAAAACACCATCCCATAATATTAGTTAACGATTAACACATTTCTATATGTATTGTAAGCATACAATACAACTGATAATATGTTGCGCTTATTTATCTGGTGTACTGACATTGTTGCGCGTTTAACGGCTGAAATCTAACGTGGTTTGTGCCCTTCAGAATGAAAAGAGTTTGCATTTACCTTTTTAATAAAAGGCGAACTTTTAAGCCTGAGAAATCACCCCGTAAATGCACACGTTTAATTGCACATGTGTTAATATGTATGCTTACACAGTATTAAAAGACACTCAACAAGTACACAGTATTAAAAGACAGTCAACAATTAACGTCATTTACCTTTGTTCCCGCGTTTGACTTGTGCTGTAAATCTCTTCCTCGTTTTCAGTTCACGTGATTACGTAGGAGGCGTAATACGTGATGACGCGATACGTCACTCTGCCTACTCCATTAGAGTATATGGACAAAAAACAGGTTCCAGTTATGACCATTACACGTAGAATTTCGAAATGAAACCTGCCTAAGTTTTGTAAGTAAGCTGTAAGGAATGAGCCTGCCAAATTTCAGCCTTCTACCTACACGGGAAGTTGGAGAATTAGTGATGAATGAGTCAGTCAAACAGGTTCCAGTTATGACCATTACGCGTAGAATTTCGAAATAAAACCTGCCTAACTTTTGTAAGTAAGCTGTAAGGAATGAGCCTGCCAAATTTCAGACTTCTACCTACACGGGAAGTTGGAGAATTAGTGATGAGTGAGTCAGTCAAACAGGTTCCAGTTATGACCATTACGCGTAGAATTTCGAAATAAAACCTGCCTAACTTTTGTAAGTAAGCTGTAAGGAATGAGCCTGCCAAATTTCAGACTTCTACCTACACGGGAAGTTGGAGAATTAGTGATGAGTCAGTGAGGGCTTTGCCTTTTATTAGTATAGATATAGCTGATTACCCAGTGGCTTCGCTCACTGAGTGCAAGAGAAAAAAATAAAATGTAGTATGTATAAAAAAAGTTCGTTAATTGCCAAATTTATTTTTCCACAAATAAAGAGCACTTATAATAACATAGAAATCAATATAAACAACATTAACATCATTATCATATGAGAATATGAAGTAATATATAAGAAGCACATTGTATATAAATATAAATTATTAAACGTCACGTCTACTATCCGCTTCTGGGGTGATGATTTTATTAGTCTTTTTATCTTTATTTTATTGTAGAATGAACTCACGGCGGGCGTGGGCAGATGTGTACGGGTGCAGTTTTCATTCCCTACCACCTTCGCTAATCATTGTTGAGGCAGAATGAAGACTTAAGTGCCAGCTTAACTGAAAAATTAAAGAAAACATACTAATTTATCGCAATACAAAAAGTAACTTAATCAGTTTTAACGTGAGAAGATGCCGACGAAAGATGAGAAGCAGCGGGACGCTAGGGTGAAGAGCTGCTCAGTAAGCATCGAGCGCATTAACCTCTGAGCAAACGAACGGTAAATGTACAGAGAAAGAGGATAAATAACATGAATGCTCATGTCAAGTGTATTCACTCCACGTTATCGTGCAGTGCGCTGTTACTGGTATTTTGATAAAAGAATTTGAACATATAAGAAGCGTATAAATTATTAAACAGTAAAATATTAACATTTAAGAAGTAAAGATACATTGAGTACTACTGCAGTGCTTTCGGGTATAGTACATTTTTTGTTTGCCCATTACATGCATAAATGTATACATTTTTTGGTGTACCTACCAGAGAATATGCGACATGACCCGGCAGTTAAAAGTTTCTCGCTCCAGCAATTTTAACTCTGTTACAAAGTCATCTAGTACGCGACACGTGTTTCGCCGTAATTGTGGGCTCATCTGGCGTACACACTCACTGCACTCCCTTACGGGAATCGAACCTCGGACGTCAGCGCTAGAGGCAAAGCCCCTAACGTTGTGCTACGGCGTGTGGTTCATTCATTTGACAGCAAGTAGATCGGGGTAATTACATTGCAGGCATTCGTAGTATGAATCCCAATCTGATTGTATGGGTGGTTGTCTATGGGAGCGTTTCTATAAACTTAATTTATATCCCTGCGCATCACAGCGGCGAAGTACTGCTTTTATATTTTTTTGTTCGTTTATTACGATTATAGTTATTTATTCATTCCCTTCTTTAGCTGACTGCCTGCTCTCATTAAACTTGTATCTCGCGAATATGGTATTGCAAACGGCGGGAGTGTTTCTATAAACTTAATTGAAACTTACGGTTTTCACTGTGCTTGGTTTCCGCAGTAGCTGCACTTAACTGCGTTCACAGTCAGTTCACGTGATTACTTGGGAGGCGTGATGACGCGTTACGCAAATCCGCCTCCCACGTCCATGGAGCCGCTCTCCATTTCAGTAGATGGACAAAAAAGAGGTTCCAGTTATGACCGTTACGCATAGGATTTCGAAATGAAACCTGCCTAACTTTTGTAAGTAAGCTGTAAGGAATGAACCTGCCAAATTTCAGCCTTCCACCTACATGGGAAGTTGGAGAATTAGTGATGAGTGAGTCAGTCAGTCAGTGAGTCAGTCAGTCAGTGAGGGCTTTGCCTTTTATTAGTATAGATAATATAACATAAAATATTGTGGCAGATGGCCGGGACGCCTGGAGGGTCCGGGAGAGGAGCAATACCTTCCCTGGGCCACCAGAGGGCAGCCGTACTGGTCTGCATGGGGGCCACAGGAGCAGGGCTTGGAAGCTCAACCCGGTTGGGGCCCGTGGTCACCTCCAGGGGGCACCCAGATACTTGTGGAACCCTGGAAGGCAGCACTTTTGCCACACTGGGGAGTGCTGCCGGAAGTTCGTCATCGACCACATCCGGGGAAGATATAAAAGAGGCCGCCTCACTCCATTCCTGGAGCCGGAGTCGGGTGGAAGATGACAGAGCTTACCTGGGAGTCAAAAGGATTATTTCATGGTGATTGGTGCACTGTGTTCTGGTGTAGTGTAAATAAACGTGTGTGTTTTAAAATGTTCCGTTTCTGCCTGTGTGTGTGTTGGGTTCGAGTTTTCCCGTATAATTGGTATCCTGGCTGCAAAGTCAAGAAATGAATACAGCACTGATGTGCACAAAACAGAACTGAGAGAATAGGGAAAAGGTGGAGGCTTTTAAAGGGGAAGACAGGAAGTGAGATCAAAGGGGTCGGGCTCATGAAGGTCTTCAGCCATAGGCTCAAGCCCGAACATGACATCACCGGGGTTGGAGCCGGCAAGGTCTTCTTCCATAGGCTCGGTCCCAGAAATGACGTCAGGAGGGCCAGGTGGAATCTCCCGTGAATGGTCTGCAGGAAAGGGAGAAAAAGAGTCGGTGCACTCTGCCACATCCCGGTATTTTTCGGAATTGGCTTTACTCAAGCCCTTTAGCTGCCTCCCATGCGCACGTGTGTGACAAGGCCTCCCCCTCAGTCCAGACCCGTCGGGTCAGGTGACCCTGAGCGAGAGGTTGTGAACCTGAGAAAGAGCATCAGTTTTGGCGTGAAGAGTGCCCCAACGATGAATGAGCGAAAACTTGTATGGCTGGAGGTCAAGAAACCACCGGGTGACCCGCGGATTCGACTCCTTGTGTAGGGCCATCCACTGTAAAGGTGCATGGTCTGTGACAAGGGTGAAATCCTGGCCCAACAGGTAGTACCTCAGCTGAGTAATTGCCCGTTTAATTGCCAAAGTCTCTCTCTCCACCGCCGCATACCTGGTCTCCTGGTCCAACAGTTTCTGGCTCGGGAACATGATGGGGTGTTCCACACCATAGACGCTTTGGCTCAGTATAGCCCCCAGGCCTGTGTCTGAAGCGTCCGTCTGGAGGATGAAAGGTAATGAAAAGTTAGGTGCTTTCAAAATAGGTGTGGACGTAAGGGCCTGCTTCAAGTCACTAAATACAGCGCCTGTCTTTTCAGTCTATACCACAATGTTTGGGGCCCTGTTCTTTGTCTAATCAGTCAAGGGCGCCACTCTCTGAGAACCGGAGCACAAACCGGTGATAGTACACAGCTAACCCGAGAAAGGCTTGGACCTGCTACTTGGTTTGCGGATGGGGCCATTTCAAAATGGCATCTACTTTGGAGCACTGTGGCTTCACGGTACCCCGACCCACCAGGTAGCCTAAATACTTGGCCTCGCTCTATCCAAAGAAACATTTCTTGGGATTAGTCCGAAGCCCGGCCTCGCCAAGTGTCCGCAATACTGCTTTTACCTGCTGTAGGTGTTCCATCCATGTGCTGGAATAGATGACCACGTCATCAAGGTAGGCAGCACTGTATGAGTTATGAGGCATGAGCACTTTGTCCACCAGACACTGGAAGGTTGCCGGAACCCTGTGTAACCCAAATGGAAGGACACGATACTGCCAGTGTCCGCTAGGGGTGCTAAACGTGGTCTTAACCTCTGCGGAGTCCGTTAAAGGAACCTGCCAGTACCCCTTTGTCATGTCCTGTGTGGTCAAATATTGAGCCTGTCCAAGCCTCTCAAGGAGGTCATCCACTCGTAGTATTGGATAAGTATCAAATTGGGAGACTTGATTAAGTCAACGGAAGTTGTTGCAAAACTTCCAACTCCCATCAGGCGTAGCGACCAATACAATGGGACTGGACCAGGGACTATGACTTTCCTCGATTACTCCTAGTTCCAGCATGTGCTTGATCTCAAGCTCCACTTCAACTCTTTTTGCCTCGGGAAGAAGATATGGACGTTCTCAGACTATAACCTCGGGCTCTGTCACAATGTTGTACTCAGAGAGGTCCTTCCGGGGCTTTCACTCACTACCTCCAGGACGGACAGGATAACAGTTTCCAGCTCCCGTCGCTGTCTGGGACTTAAATCTGCACCGAAGTTAAGGCTAGTCATGTGAGCAAAGAATGAGCGGGGCTGACCAGAGGAGGGATCGTGATCCCTGTCCTTCCACAGTTTCAG
Source organism: Erpetoichthys calabaricus (assembly GCF_900747795.2). Taxonomy (NCBI): domain Eukaryota; kingdom Metazoa; phylum Chordata; class Cladistia; order Polypteriformes; family Polypteridae; genus Erpetoichthys; species Erpetoichthys calabaricus. Next base: position 85,301,270 of record NC_041402.2, read on the forward strand.
CAGATTTACATGATAAACCTGCTTCCTCAGCCGACGATTGGGTCGACTTACCACATAGTCGACGAGTCCTTTCCTCTCAACTTCGTACGGACCTTGCCAATGGGCAAGCAACTTAGAGTGGGAGTTAGGTACTAGGGCGGAATTCCCATAGAGATGTGGCACGATCATATCGGACCTGTGCTGCTTGTTCCTCTTCCATGTGACTTTTAAGGAGGGGCCAAATTTTAGCAAATCTATTGTGTAATTGTGCAATATACTCCAGTATATTTGTAGAGGGAAGAGCATCTTCTTCCCATCCTTCTTTTAGGATATCTGATATGCCCCGGGGTTGTTGCCCATACAATAATTCAAAAGGGGAGAACCCCGTGGAGGCTTGTAGGACTTCCTGATAGGCAAAAAGGATGAGGGGGAGGAGCTGATCCCAGTTCCTTCCATCCTCGCTGACCACCTTACGAAGAATTTGTTTGAGAGTCTGATTGAACCTCTCTACCAAACCGTCGGTTTGAGGAGGATGTACTGCGGTCTTTAGATGCTTTATTTTAAGTAACTTTGCAGTCTCCTTGAACGTGTTTGTGGTAAAGGGCGTCCCTTGGTCCGTCAGGACTTCCTTAGTTGTGCCAACACGGCAAAGACCCCTACTAATTCCCGTGCAATGGCTTTAGAAGTAGCTGAGCGCAACAGAACAGCTTTGGGGTATTTGGTAGCATAATCCTCAAGGACTAAAGTGTACTTGTGTTGTCAGGGTGAGGGCTCCAGGGGTCCGACTAAATCCACCCCAATTCTGTGGAAGGCAACCTCAATCAGGGGAGTAGGAACGAAAGGAGCATGGTCCTTCCTAGGAATTTGTCACAATTGACACTCCGGGCAGGAAGTGCAAAAGCGACGAACCTCCTCATTGATTCCCGGCCAATAGAATCGGAGCTTGATCCGCTCCATTGTTTTCTTGGTGCCCAAATGGCCACCTAGGAGGTGAGGGTGTGCTGACTCACAGACCTGCCGCCGGAAGGTCCGCGGGATTAGCAGTAGCCTCCTCTCCTGCCCATCGTGCTCTGCTACGCGATTGTCACAGGTGGCTGGGTGTGGTCGGCAATCAGCTGCCTATTTAAAGGTCCGCCTCCCGACAATCAAGGCTGGAGTCGGGTGAGGAGCTGGACGAGGTTGGTGAGCGAAGCGGGCGAAGAGAGGCCCTGTGTGTGAGAAGAGTTTGGGAAGAAGAGAGAGATGGCTAATGAAAGCCAGGACTGTGGGACTGTGGGGAGTAGTGTTGGTGCACTTATTGATTTTGTAAATAATAGTCCATCACCACACGTTTATTATACATACTTAGACGTGTCTGCCTGCCTGTGGCCGGGTCACCCTATTCCACAGTGGCGTAGTCGGCAGGATGCTCCACCTGGGTCAAGGTGGGGGCCTGCGAGTAAGAAATTGTCTGTGGACGTCCCGGCATGGCAGGAGACCTCACACACGTGCCGCAGGGGCGGCGTGCACCTAACCCCGCAGGGGCATATGGTAACCCAGGCCGTTAGCGGTCCGTGGGGGGACTATGTGTTTCAGGGGCGGCTCACCGACTCGGTGGCAATGCAAGGAACTGCCGGGAAGGAGAGGCTGCAGCTGGAAAAGTCGCAGCAGCAGCGGAGCTGCCCAAAAGCTCGTTCCCCTGTGAGAGAGGAGGACGAGATGGCCGCCGACAGGAAGTCCCTCCTCGTGACAGGCACGGGATTGGAAAGCGTGTCCTGTCTTCTCGCCAATGATTGGTCGGAGGCGAGAGTAGGGAATGTCCATCTCGTGCCTGGAAGAAACCCGAGTGGGCCGGAGGGAAGGGCCCATGGAGAGCAGTCGGCGAGTGGCGCTGCTCAAAAGGTAAGCTCACCGCCGGCTGTTTCTCTCTCCTTGGCAGCGATTCTGCAGGAGCTGCAGGAAGGCCTACAACTTGTGCGATCGCTGCCGGCTGAGTGATGTGCCCTCCGGGCGGAGATGCAGGATTCAGGAGGGACGGCAGTGGCATGCGATCGAGAGCCGCTGGCGAAGGAGGATCGGCGCGCTGCGGGAACTTCTGACTGGAGAGGCACACCGGGGAAGGTAAGCGAGACCGACCCTGTGAAGCTCCGGACGCCAGCGGGGCTGGGTATGCCCTTTGGTAATGGGCAGATCCGAACCGTCACGGCGACCCAAAGTGAAAGGAGGAAGCGGCTAGAGAAAGCCTGTTCCTCCGATACAGGAAGACGTGCAGCTGGGTGCGCACGTCCCTCGAAGGGCCGTTCTCTGTGAGGGCAGAGGAATAACCCACATTCTGAGAGGAGACGAGCTGAGGGGCTGCCTCAGGGCAATGTCTCCGCCCCTTGTTTTTCTATTTTGTTTATAGGATCGGGCCCTAGGCTACAGTGTGTCAGGCTTGCCGCCGAGGAAGGCCAGTCCTCGCGGATCGGTCTGCTGGCCCCTGGAGGTCTCAGCTTGCGGGGGAATCATGTCACAGGTGGCTGGGTGTGGTCGGCAATCAGCTGCCTATTTAAAGGTCCGCCTCCCGACAATCAAGGCTCGAGTCGGGTGAGGAGCTGGACGAGGTTGGTGAGAGAAGGGGGCGAAGAGAGGCCCTGTGTGTGAGAAGAGTTTGGGAAGAAGAGAGATGGCTAATGAGAGCCAGGACTGTGGGACTGTGGGGAGTAGTGTTGGTGCACTTATTGACTTTGTAAATAATAGTATCTATACTAATAAAAGGCAAAGCCCTCACTGACTCACTCACTCACTCACTCATCACTAATTCTCCAACTTCCCATGTAGGTGGAAGGCTGAAATTTGGCAGGCTCATTCCTTACAGCTTACTTACAAAAGTTAGGCAGGTTTCATTTCGAAATTCAAAGCGTAGCGGTCATAACTGGAACCTCTTTTTCATCCATATACTGTAATGGACTGCAGCTTGCTGGCCGTGGGAGGCGGGGTTGCGTATCGCGTCATCACGCCTCCCACGTAATCACGTGAACTAACTGTGAACGCAGTACATAGAAAACAAGGAAGAGCCCCAAAGAGCGCTGAAGAAAACATTCATTACACAATTGAGAAGGCAGCGAAACAATAAGAAGCGAGCGAGTGACGCATACAAGCATATTCATAAGTGCAGCTAAGGCGGAAACAAAGCACGGTGTAAACCGTAAGTTTAAATTAAGTTTGGCAAGATTGCTTTTCTCCTATACAACTATACGTTGCATTCCCAACAGTAAGCTTGCACGACTTGGTCATATTACAACCGGAGTGCTGAACTGACAACGTGGTATACAAAGAGAACTATAACAATCGTAATAAACGAACAATAAAACAATACAGAACCGCTAAGCAAGGAGAAAGGATGGCCTTATATGGTGTTCGTTTATAAAACAGCGGACAGGCTATGTAAAGGCAGCTTCACAAAAAAACAGATCCTTAACAAATTGTTATTGGTATATTTTCCCTCAATTTAAAAAGGTTTTCTTTTCTTCTTAATTAAAATTTAAAAGCAATACTTCACCGCTGCGAAGCCCCTCTAGCGCTGACGTCTGAGGTTCGATTCCCGTAAGGGAGTGCAGTGAGTGTGTACGCCTGATGAGCCAAGAATTAGGGCGAAACACGTGTCACGTACTCTTTGCATTATTTGACATAAACTATTTTCAACCATTCTATGATCTGCTTCTCACAACTGAAGGCACCGTGGCGGATGTTAGCTGACTTGCTGGCCAACCATAAGCGTTACCTGGTAGGTAACCACCCATACAATCAGATTGTGATTCAGACTACGAATGTCATGAATAAATATATATATATATATATATATATATATATATATATATATATATATATATATATATATATATGTGAATATATATGTATGTGTATATTTATATATGTGCATATGTATATACAGTAATCCCTCCTCCATCGCGGGGGTTGCGTTCCAGAGCCACCCGCTAAATAAGAAAATCCACGAAGTAGAAACCATATGTTTATATGGTTATTTTTATATATTTTAAGCCCTTATAAACTCTCCCACACTATTATAAACATTTCACGCACAATTATACAGCATAAACCCTTTGTATTCTCTTAGATATTAGGTAAGATTCGTTGAAATTATGTATGTAAACACAGTTTACATACAGTAAAACCTAAATATTATTTTAAAGATATCGAGCGTCTCCGATATCACATATGTTACAGCCATTACGACAGACAGGCCACCAGCAATAAATACATACAATGCAAGAAAAATTGTATACAGTAAAATGTGTGTACAGTGACACTAAACTATGTACATGTAATAAGTACTGTACGTAAATAATTAATTATGGTTACTCACCAACAATGACACGACGACTTGTCCGATAACGATGACTTTAATTTTACTGCACTACAAAGGATAGCGTTACAGCTCTTCTAAAGGAGCCTCTTCAGGCGACTGTGTAGCACCGCCATTGTACTTCTTCCATCACTCTTCAATCCAAATCCCTAAAGCAGATTCCATCCAGACTACTGCCTTATCACGTCCACTTGCAACTTGTTTTGCACCCTGGTTAAAGGACACTGCGGCCGTAGATCTTATATGCTTTTCCTCCTTTTTAAATAAAAAGAATCGTGGACTCATTGATGCTGTAATGGTGTCCTGCAGCGGTGTAGCTGTTTCCTTCCTTCAACATATCCAAAACTTTTACCTTTTCTGCAGTCATTTGCATCTTCTGTTGGCGTTTGGACACGGCTCCTGCAGCAGTAGCAGTAACGTGCATTAATGATGAATGAGTGAGATTAGACTTCCTGGTTAATGCAGCACTCTGTCGCTGAGCCAATCAGCAGCACACAGGAACTTAACCGAAGGCTCTGATTGGGTAGCTGCTCAGCCATCCGCCAATAGCGTCCCTTGTTTGAATTCAAAGGCGTCCCTTGTTTGAATTCAAATGGGCAAATCAACTGAGGAAGCACACGTACCGCAGACATCCGCGAAGCAGTGAAAAATCAGCGTTATATATTCACATATGCTTACATTTAAAATCCGCGATGGAGTGAAGCCACGAAAGACGAAGCGCGATATAGCGAGGGATCACTGTATATATGTAGATGTGTAAATTTGTATATGTATATATATGTATATGTGGATGTGTATATGTATGTATATATATGTTTACATAACCTCTTTAACACACTACTTCTCTGCTGCGAAGCGTGGGTATTTTGCTAGTGTATAATAAACATGTGGTGATGGACTTAGACGTGTCTGCCTGCCTGTGGCCGGGTCGTCCTATTCCACAGCGATATAGAAGGTTGTTTTCTAACACAAAGTGATGACCATGTGGCATCGACTGGTTAGTGCACTGGCCATTGACCAGGACCACTGCATTTTTGGCAAACTTCAGGGAATCGTCATTTCACTGCTCCCTTTTAAAAGAAGCCTGTCGTTTCTCTAAATTGAAACTGCAAAAGGGAGAGAGGGCCCGGGCCAACCTCAAGGGGCATGGTTTCCTCCCATTCCATCTCAGCGCTGGTGGATGACGTATCGGCACGCGACGGTCCGGGAGTTGCCACGTCACTTGGAGGCCGTTTCATCTCTCTCTGCCGGTTGATTACACGGCGTAGAGGCAGCTTGAGATGGCTCATCCCTGTCTATAACTAGGCCTAAGTTAACACCAGGAGTGGTATGTGTCTCGCCACTTTTAATTTTAAACCAGTCCTGCCCTAGTATCACCGGGTGTGGTGAATCTGGGAGGACCGCCACGGTTAATTTTTGAACTGATCCTCCGTAACGGATGACACAGAAGGCGGACCTGTACCAGTGGATTTCTCCATGGACACAGGTTATACTGGTCGTAAATTTTAACCACTGTCACGGTAGCACAAATCAGCGGGCAACAATGGAAATGTTGCTGCCGGAATCGAACAAGGCTAAGGTCTTGTACCCGTTTACGATCACCACATCTGTGTGTGGGACCGCCAGCGGGTTAGTCGGAGCACACCAACCCCTTCTCCCCCTCCACCTGCATTCCTCCTTGCTCCCAAGTGGTTTGTGCGCCCGCAACATCGGGGATGTCAGCACAAGCTCTGGGTTGAATGGGGGGGGGATAGGTTTTGGGACGTACAGCAGCTGAGCTCAACTAATGGACGGTTCTGCTCCCCCAGGCCATCCCCTGCACCTCATTGAGGTCTATTAATCCTTTCATATTTTGAAAGTCTTTACCCCAGACCGGCTGGGCGAAGCCACGGGGTAGTGCCTTTAGGAGCAGGTAACAAGCCACCTGCTCCACTATTTGGTAGGGCTTGTTTTCACCTGGCCGTAACCAGTGCCCTACCGCAGCCCACAATGACCAGGCTTGTTAGTGGGTCAGCCGCTCTGGGTCGAACCTCCACTTTCGTATTATATTCACCTGACAGTCTGGGGCACCCCTAGCTGAGACTTGGGGGTTCTGCTTTCACAGGGAGACGGGCACTCTCCTCCGGGAGAGCATAATAAGCCCCCTTCACCTCCCCTCTCCGGAGCAGCCCAAGTCTGTGAGACCCTCCTGCACACCCCCTGGCCTGCCTTGGTTGTCCAGTTAAGTGGGCCAGGAGTGGAGCCTGCACTGGGTCTTTCTGAATCGCAGGACACCCTTCCCGCCTGAACACTCGGCCCTGGTACACTCCCATCTGGGTACGGTGCAAGTCCTGTCCCCTTCTCTTCTGGGACCATTCCATCCTGCTCCCTACGCCAGTGTCACAAACTCCACACAGAGTCATAACAAGGTTTGGGGCAGCCACCCATATAATTGGTACATTGTTTTACATTAATTTCCAAGGGTGCCAACAATTGTGGCACGTTTTTGTTAAAAATATTTATTTCTTGAGGGCTTTGTTTTTCTTTGAAAGTCAGATGTTTCTCATTTTTTCAGTGCAAGATGACGGTTCTTCAGCAAATAGTGATTTTTTTCTAATCCTTCTTACTAATATTTACGAGGGTGCCAATAATAGTGTATTATAATTCCAAAAATTATTTTGCCACAGCGCATGAAAGTGTTATAATAACAATTGGTGCATGCATGTGTTATTGTAGAATTACCTTCCAGGTGAACAGCAATTCCTGGTGATGGGGTTTATAAACTGACTTAAAACTAGAAAAACAAAATATGTAATACTGTAATGCAATACAAGGTGGCCAATTATTTATTTTACTATATCATGATGCTGTTCATTAAATACTGATGTGTAGCTCAATGTGAAGCAGACCTAGTAGAGCAGTAGGCCCCACAAAACTGATTGATTTCCAAATCATGAAAACATACCAGCATGTTGTAAGGAGGCTGTCCTGTCATTGGGACTATACATTTGGTTAGGTCCTGTTGAAAAAAAATGTAATTTATATGTCATGGTATAACATCAATATGCATAATGTACTGAGAAAAGACAAAATACCTTCATAATGAGGAGTACTATGTTTTAAAGATGGCCGAATGGAGTGTGAAACTACTGAAAGCAAGGTTACCAAAATGCGTACATCAGTGTATTTCATAGTGATGATATCCTCATTTTATCTTTTTATGTTTGTCCTGAGAATAGTTGCATCAATCACAAGATGCTTACCTGATGTTAATGGTAGCGCTACTTGTTCTAGTCATGATTGTGAAATTATTAAAACGACAAGTTAGCAGGATTTGTGATGCTATCTTTGTTACACGCTAATTGAGTAAAAAACAAATAGAAATTAAAGATATGTTAACAATTTAACAGTTAACACAGACACAATATCTTACTTTTATGAAATCTTGGAGGTCACGGGGCTGCTTGTAGGGTGTCATCATCTTCATCAATTGGTGAAGGTACAGCATTGTACTTCCAATTTGAACTAAAAAGAGAATTTTCTGGTTAACACAAAACAATACATCACAGATGATCTGTTGATATGAGTTTTGTGAAATTTTATGTCTCTTATTCTCTTTGTCTTTCTTGTGCTTTATGATAGCTCTGTGACCAATCTGGATATGTTTTCTTCCCGAAGCAAGTAATCAAGAGACTTCTCATATGAATCTGAAAAACAAAACTAAAAATGATTTTCCTAACTGTGTGATGCTACCAAAATTGGCAAAAATGGCACTATGTTAAATAAGAATGTTAATGTGCTGTTAATGCACTGATTTGAATTGCTGTTTCTGTTCAGTAGACAAATAGGCAATAATAACTGAAAGAGGCACTCTTGCGATTGCTTATATTCTTTGATTATGAATGAAGCTTATTTCATTATTTCAGCGGCTGCTTCCATCATTCTGCGATACACGCTCACTCACCTTTTGCTGTTTCTTTGGTCTACGCCTTCGCCTTCAATGCTGCTGCTTTAGCCATCACTGCTCATGGAGCTCCTTTTATGCTTGCTTCTGTAATTAGCACACAGCTCTCTTTCCTGCCTCATAGTTCCAGGATCTGCACGAGTTTTTAATATTCATCACATGTATTTACAGATTGATTGTTATTTGTGAAGTACAATGAAACTCTTCTGTACTCCATCGAGTAAACCTCATCTACAGTATGTACTTCTTTTAAAAACTGTGTTGCTGAGGTTTAGTGAGTGAGCCTTATCAATGTACTGCAAACAAGTAGCACAGACAATTATTTCATAAACCCCTCTGCAGAAGTGTTATCCTCTGTGATTGGTCATTTGAACTTTGGTGCCAACAAATGAAACCGCCTATAGCTGAATGAGAACTCTTATGATGCAAGCTTCTAAAATACTTGGTTAGTTGTGATCATAAAGAGGCCTTTCTAGGCTCTTAAAACTTCCTGGACATATACCATATCATCCAGAATTTTATCAGAGTTTTGTTGTGGGATCCAGGCGGGGTTGCCAACCATCCATAAAAGATATTCATAATTGTATGGGTAAAATCGAACTTGTCCCCCAGCGACTCAAGCTTCTCATTTCTGATGGTTTCCCAGTTGTCTTTAATGTCATTCTATTGAGTAGACCAAGTATAAAACTGTTCCTTTAAGAGTATCAGTAAAAACTTTTGTTTGTCAGTAAGAATTCCTGAGTGTAGAAATGTTGTCACCAAAGGATAAATAAATGCACCTGTAAGAGGCAACTGAATTATTATGGTTTTAGTATTGATGTGTATGAATATATAATATTTTTCAATTGTAGTTAATCTTTGGTTTTTAGTTGCCTGTTTTTGCTGATCCTTTGGCCCAATTTAGGCCCCCTACCTGAACATGTTGTTCACATAAATTTAAAACAAAGATAGTAGCACATCCTATAGGGGGAACACAAACATGGCCTAAATAGTTGTTTTGTATTCAAGGCAGCTTACCAAAACATGGCCCATCTACTGTATGTCTTTAGCTATTTTTGCTCATTTGGGAATAAGGCAGACAATAATAATCAATGGATATTTTCTCTGTTGACCTTGCAACTGATAAATGCTGCCAGTGGACCATCGCAGGGCTGTCTGCTGTAATTGTCTGCAGCTAGCCAGCACAGGACCGATGGTAACTTGCTGCTTGGTTACCACTGGTATTTTAGCAGCTATGAGCCGCAAATTACTGAGTGACCAGTCGCAAGAATGGACCACCCACTGAACACTCTTTTAGCTTGCTGCTGCCTCCTTATGCTGTCTGTCTGCTGATTGGCAACATGCCTCACCAAAATGGACAGTGGGCCAATGGATGCATGCTTACTGGGTAGGGACCACCTATCAAGAGTAGTGAGCCTTACCATTTGTCTTACTCAAAGCTGAGTATCTGGTTTACATCAACTAATCAGTTATTAGAGGATCTTGCTGTTTGCACATTCCTTTTTACTAGTTGTTGCACTGAACATATTCAAACAAGATACTCAATCTGTAATGAATGAGTTCATTGTGACACTTTTTGCTATACATATTAACATTTTGTTTTTCTATTTGTTTTCATTCTCATGGATTTTGAAGCATCCTGTTAATAATCAGTATAAGGGTTTTCTGATTTGAAATTTATTTGTTTTTGTGCTTTTTTTTTGGCCCATTTTGTTTTTCTCGGGTGCTGCCAGTTTGTTTGCAGTTATCATAACGTCACTAAGGAAATAACCCAACACTCCATTACTTGTGACATAACTGTGACAGGATAAAAAATCATCACTGAGTATTTCCAAGCCCTCCAAGATTATGGATAATGCCAAGACATTCTGTAATTTTGTTTTTGTAGTCCTTGGCAATAGACATTTTGTTACTAAGGCACAAACTTTAGCAATTCATATTAGACTAGGAGTTTGGTTAAAGCTTTCAATACCAGAAATTCATAACTTAATGTACCAAATACTTCTTACTATCCACAATCTTGGATAAAGATTGTTTTGTTGATGCAGGCCTTTATACTATCATGTTAATGATGCCATTATCACACACCTGACGAAACCACACCAGTAACAACAGAGCATCCAGCCTTGACAGTGGCACACAAAATTGTGGTATATATCAGTAAACAAAATGGTACACATTTAATGAAACAAAAATAAAAATTGACTTGGATAAATTCACATTTAAATAGAAAAATAAGAGACTTAATTGTCCATAGTAAAAACAAAAACACTTCTAAAAGCTGGAAGAATAATTTATCTAGGTGATGGGTGTAACAGAACAAGATGCCGAGGACAGAAAGATATGGAAGAAGATGATCCGCTGTGGCAGCCCCTAATGGGAGCAGCTGAAAGAAGAAGTAATACATCTTTAAATATCATAAATCATAGCAGGTACCCCATTACACTGAACACATCCATCTGGTTTATGGGGAAAGGAACACAACACATAGGGGCGTGGATATCAGAAGTAGAAATCCACCTTCTAGGGTCAGTAATCTATCCAGTGGACCAAATGTTCTACTACAGAACTTCTTTGATGAAAATATAAAATACATGGCTTCTCATACTAGTGGTCCCCATTTATGTTGACAGGCAAAGGTGGTGTCATAGTTTTGGAATAAGGATTTGAATGATCCCAGTTCAACTGGGATACATGAAAAATTGGGTGAATCTTGAAAGAAGTACAATGGGCCAATGTGTAAATGAAAGGCTATTCTTTCTCAAGGATGGAATACAGACCAGTGAACCTTGTAACCAGCTTTCGAGAATCCTCTGGCGGATATCCTACATAAATAGGCAAAAAATTATATCTTGCTATTTTGTTGGACTTTGACGATAATGATAATTAGGTGATATTTTGCATTTTTAAAAAACATGTTTGTAGAAGTCTTATTGATCTAGCTTGGTCTTGTTAATAGGATATTAATTGTAGCTTAATAATGAGATTAATGGAAATGGTTGAGGAAAACAGGTCTTATTTACTTAATAAGTAAAATAGCACAAAAGCATTAATATCACCAGTTAAAATATTACTGAGGTCAAACAGTGCAAGTAATATTAATAATAATAATACATGTTATTTATATAGCACCTTTCCCATGCTCAAGTATGAATAAACCATTTCAAAGTGGCCTACAGGATTTACACACAAAAACTGTACGAAGATCAACAAAGCTATTATAACGAGAGCATTTTAAACAGACACTTAACCCGTAATGTAAACAAGATATCAATCCAAAGGGGATAAAATACTCATTTACATTTATTTGCTTGGCAGATGCTTTTATTTGAAGCAACTTACAATGGAGTAAACATAATCGAGTAACATTAGGTTAGGGCCTGTTTGTTCAGCAAGGGTAATAAGACAGGTAACAACAAGTCAAGAAGTCAAAAGTGGTGCTAACTGATAATTTGTAATTGTAGATTATAATTGATAAAGCAATTAAACTTAAACAATAGTTTAAGCATCAATATAAAAATGATAGAGAAAAAAAACTAGATTCTGTCAATTACAGAACAGATGGGTCTTCTGTTGCTTCTTAAATGCATTGAGAGAGTCCGCAGTATGGATGGAAGTGGGTAGTCCATTCCACCAAATAAAGAGTCTGGATTGAGACTTAATACTACTCGGAGGACGCATCACTAGATTCTGTTCCTTGTGTTTTTTTGTTGAAATTGCTGCCAAAAGACTTTTTTCCTTTTTTGCCAAGTCCATTGTGTCATCACTTGTTCTAACTTCTGCAGCCACAGGGTGAGCTGAAGCAGTTAAGAGGCCTGGGGTAGGGCTGTCTTCCTCTGTCGCTTTAGCCATTAGTTCTGTTGTAGCTGCTGTTGTAATGACTTTGATTCTGTCATTATTGTAGCAGTTTTTGTTAACGTGTCATTACATCATTACAGCTCCTAAGTGTTAAGCATAAGACAGCAGGAAGAAACTCATTCTAAAATGTATAATAATTTAATATTTTGGAGCTTGCATGGTATTTAAATAATCAGTCATTTTGGGAGGAAAATGAAGAAGTGCTTTGTCAGAGTGAAAAGTCTCCCCGCTGCAGCAAACAGGATAGGATGAGGTGACAGATTCTGAGCCATCTAACTATGTAAACACAGAAAACGTTACATGGGCTTGATCTGGAATCCTATCCTTGTCATAGTATGTGTGCACCCCTCTGAGCTGAGCAACATCTCTGCCTCCTCTCGCAACCAGCAGCAAGGACCTTGTCCATCTATTCGCTTGCTTTGCGCACACTCAGTAGTCTATACTGTTGGGTTACATGAGAAAGTGAATACGTGGACACTCAAGACATGTTCTTCATTGTTTTTTGCAAAGTGAGTGACATACTCGATAATTTCAGCTCGCACATTAAATTATTATTGTAGATGATATATTGCATGCTCCTAAGTACATTTTCTGTTTGCATGGCGGAGTCATTTCACTGCAGCCAAATCTGAAGCAGGTTGAAATAGACAGCTGTAGAATAAAAACATTGGCAGTGTCATTTAATAGAAAACTGAGTACTGTATGAATGAGTAGCTCTTCTGTAGGGTGGCAAGTTAGAACAATCATTAGTGGTGCTGCGTCACAGATGTAGCATCATGCGATTGTATTGTAATTTCCATGTGATTACTCCGATCTCTCATGCATCAGTGCTTAGTAAGCATTTAACACTGCAAAAAATAAGATCAACAAGCAAACTTACTTTCATCAAAACTCCCCATTTGGCTCTTCATGTTTTGGTTGTTTGTTCCAGTTTAATTGTCCTTTGGTGGGATAAAAGTGGTGGAGTGGATAGAGAATCAGTCAGATGAAGTGCAGAAGCAGTTTTCTTATAATCTGAGCAAATCTCACAGTTTACTTTTTTTATTCCTTTCTAAAGTGATGTGGATGCACCTTTTTTAAAATGTGTGCAACTTCAAGACCTGGATTAATATTTGATAACATTCTTACATAAACAAAAAGATGTCTTTGGTAAATTAGGTCTTTTTTAATGTTTGCACTCAATTGTAAGATGTATGAACAGACAAGGTATTTTTAAAATATATAAAAAAACGTTTCACTACAGAATACAGTTTTATGTGGAAAATTAATATATACCGTATACAGAGCTTATCTGTTAAGTGGGAAAACCATGAAGACTGAATATTTTTTTAACAAAGGTATCTTCTAACTCTTTGGCTGAAGAGAGCTTCTTTAGAGGAATGGAACTGGCACATTTAGAAAAATATTCCACTACTACTAAAATTGTTGAGTACTGTGTCACAAAAACCACAAAGAGCCATAGCAAGGTTTGAGGCAGTCACCCGTATATTTGGTTTCCTGGCTGCAAATCGTTGTTTAAATGATAGCACTGCTGTGCACAAAACAGAGTCCAAAACAGAACTGAGGGAATAGGGAATAGGGAAAAGGTTGAGGCATTTAAAGGGGAAGACAGGAAGTGAGATCAAATGGGTCGGGCTCATGAAGGTTTTCAGCCATAGGTTCGAGCCCGGACGTGACATCACAGGGGCCGGCGCCGGCAAGGTCTTCTTCCATAGGCTCGGTCCCGGAAGTGACGTCAGCAGGGCCAGGTGGAATCTCCTGTGAATGGTCTATAGGAAAGAGAGAAAAAGAGTCAGTGCACTCTGCCACATCCCGGTATGACTCTGAACTGCCCTTACTCCAGCCCTTTAGCTGCCTCCCATGCGCACGTGTGTGACAACTGTTAAGAGGGAAGATGATTTGTAATAAAATCTAACACCTCCTCTTTTGAGTGCAACAAAAAAGGCTGCAGTCAGGTACATATATGGAGTGTTTTGTAGTTTGGAAGATCAGTACAGTAATCCCTCGTTGCTTCGCGGTTCACTTTTTGCGGATTCACGACTTTGCGGATTTTATATGTAAGCATATCTAAATATATAACGCGGATTTTTCGCTGCTTCGCGGGTTTCTGCAGACAATGGGTCTTTTTACTTCTGGTACTTGCTTCCTCAGTTGGTTTGCCCAGTTGATTTCATACAAGAGATGCTATTGGCGGATGGCTGAGAAGCTACCCAATCAGAGCACGCAGTTAAGTTCCTGTGTGCTGCTGATTGGCTCAGCGACGGAGTGCTGCATTAACCAGGAAGTCTCATCTCACTCATTCAGCATTAACGTGCTACTGCTTCAAGGGCCGTGTCCAAGCGGCAACAGTAGATGCAAATGATTGCAGAAAAGGTAAAAGTTTTAGATATGTTGCAGGAAGGGAACAGCTACACCGCTGCAGGACACCATTACAGCATCAATGAATCCACGATTCTTTTTATTTAAAAAGGAGGAAAAGCATATAAGATCTACGGCCGCAGTGTCCTTTAACCAGGGCGCAAAACGAGTTGCAAGTGGACGTGATAAGGCAGTAGTCTAGATGGAATCTGCTTTAGGAATCTTTGCAACAAGGTCGACGACGTCATGACCGCCTACAAGCTGCTACGTGTACTTCGCTATACAGTAAGTGTAAACTTAACTACTGATTTCATATTGCTTAGCAGTTGTCCCTGTTATTAATAGAGTAAAGGGTGGGTTGTAAACAATACAGGGAGGGTTTAAAAACGTCCAAATACACGTTAAATAATTAAACAGATATGGTGTCCCTACTTCGCGGAAATTCAGTTATCGCGGTCGGCCTTGGAACCTATCTCCCGCGATAAGTGAGGGATTACTGTAATCAATGTTTTCACCAAAAAGTGCACAGGGGTGAGGGTAATATATTTGCAGGAATGTCAATAGGTTAATTAGGATCAGATTTTCAATATAGCACCTCAGCCTTTCTGTTGTTAGTCTCTTGTCTGTAAGAAATGACTAAAAAATAAATAATGTAATTCTGCCATCTGGAGCATTCAGTTGTTTTGCCAATTTTATGTGCATTAAGTTTTTATGATGCATATATATCATAATATGAAATTAAGTGCCTTCTAGCCAGTGTTTCTAAAGCTAACTTTCTAACTATTTCCTATGTCATAATTTGTTTCTACGGTTGAGAGTTCTTTGAAGAAGAGTGCACAGGAGTGTAGCTTTCATGTATCTTGAAATTCTTGTGGAAGCATTACCCCCACCCCAATATTTGACGCATCTATAAATTATATTGAGGGATCTGGATGACATAGTACAAGAGCACTACAACAAAATGTTCAAGTTTATCAAATGCCTGTGGGGCTTCAGAAATCCACTGAAACGTTGAATATGATTTCTTAGTTAAAGGTGTTATGGGGTAGACAGTCATATTAAAATTCTTTATGAAATGTTGATAGTAATTAGTAAAACCCTTAAATCTATTTAAGATTTTAATGTAGTTTCCGATTCAGCATGCAAGATCTTTCAGCATTACCAATACTCAAATCCTGTGGAGTTATTTCATATCCTAAAAACAAAACAGTGTCCTTATGGAATTCACGTTTCCTACAGAAAATCATCATTGCATAGATAACAGATGTGAACAAAATTCAACATTGTTAAGTATTATTTAAACCTATTTTTAAAGAGCAGAAATGAAGTATTCTGGTATCAAAACACTAAAAGAAGGAAAAACGGATTGCAAATGCTTGAAAATAAAGTCAGAGTGCTGGGGCTCAATCCAAGGCATCCATTACAATATCTGGTGTTGACTGATTGCAGTTGCTTTCAGCATCTGTACTGTTGTTTTGCTGCAGTAGCCTAGATTGCCATTGATTAGCATTGGATCATCCTTGTTTGTGTTCTACTGCTCCATCAAGGTTGATGCTCACAATATTTTCACATAAAGCTGTATGGGCAATAGTGTAGTCCAGACATATACCTGATACTGGCAGAAAAGTGCATGTTATTATATTCATTGATGCTTGTAGGACAGTGTGTAGAGGTCTTTAAATACTTGGAATGGTAATATTGGAGTATTAACTAGGGCCCAAGCAAAATGATATTGATATGTGGGCAGGAAAGATGCTGATGCATATTGTATTGATATTACTGATGTGTTTAAATATTAGGTTTTCAAAGAAGTTTGAAGGAAATAAAATTAAGTATATGATGATTTTCGCACAGGAATGTTTTAATTTAACATTTAAACAGATTAAATGACAATGTGCTTTTTTATAATCCCAAATCACAGAAATATCTGATGTTTATCACTTTTTCTCAGGTGTATACTGCAGGTGTCCTGAACACAAATGTTTAATTGTTACATTAATGCTTATAAAGACAATAACAGAGTCTATTTTGACTTAAGCGTGAAGAATGCATTTCACTGACAAAGTTGTTATATTATGCACCCTTATCTGATGATTATGTGAAATAAAACATTTTGTAGGGGATTAATACAAAGTGCACACATAAATTAATTAAATTGTATGATTATATTGGGGTATAATATGTATGTATTTAATGTATATTTTCATTGTTATACAGCCAAGAGTGTGCTTAACATAAGCTTATCTAGCTTTATTTATTTATTTTTACTTTTGCTTGGCAATTAAATGCTTTACCAGTTTGATTTGCACATAATACGATGGCTGAAAGAAAGGTACATGTTGATTTGATGTGATAGTTTACTGGAACATTTAAATTTGCATATCTTCCAGTCTCTCACTTGCCATGAGACCCATACTCACCTCTCACATTAGCAGATTCAGGAGACAAATGCAAAAGAGCAGGGAGGAGAATAACCTCAGACAGTAGGGTTGAAAACAAAATGAGTGACCATTGGGGGAAAAAAAGTAGCATTTGAATATATTTTAATAATCATATATTTTAATAATCATGAACAACATAATAGCACTAATTACGTTGTAATAATGAAACATTGCATTGACATTTAAAAACTGTTTGCCTTGAATAAAAGGCAATGGATCCATCTTTTTCTCATGAGCTGAGCCAAATGACTTAAAACCACTGAAAAACGTAAATCTTTGGCAGTTGAAGAACAATGTTACTTTTTTATCTCTTCAGTTGTCTGCTAGTATAAACTTTTTTAATCATAACACATTCAACCAGGGAAGTCGCATAACTGGTTTTCTTAGAGCTTATACAGGGCAAATAAGGAACACTTAAACAGAAAATTAATTTGAAATATTAAGTAACTACCACCTGATTGAATGATTTATATGTGATCAAGTTATTTAGTGAAATGCCAAGTGTTTGTCAAAACTGCATTCAATTACCTTACTGTATTATACTTTTAACAACATAATTTGACCAAGTATTGTAACGCGGCAAAAAAACAAGAGAAGCTTATTTTTTATTTCATGCTGTTTAACTTAAAAAGTACAATTATGACATGTTATTTGTCATAATAATACATTTAAAAAGTATGTTCTTAGTAAAGAAACCCCATGAAATGTACAGTAAATGTGTACAAGCTTTAAGTATAAATAAACCGTAAAATCAAAACAAGTTTTATTTACATACTGTAGCCCATTTTACATGGGTATTGTCACAGTGCAGCTTCACAGATTACCGGGCCTTAACCCTTTACAAGACCAGAGTTTTTCAGGTTTTAAAGTTGTCATCTACGTCAGGTACTACTAGTCTGTTGCTAATATAAATGTATAGCATACTTAAGTAGGACCGCTGATATGATACTATAGTGCTAAAAAAAGGCAGTGGTAGGATCATTGGGTCTTACGAATTAAAAAGGAAGAAAATACTCTTCTCACCAAACAGGTCTAAACGCCAGGATGGTATTTTTACAGGAGACTTGCTTAATCAGTTTCGGTTGCAAAGAGACTAGACTGGCCAAATATTCCACTCCAGCTATACAAAGAGAACTAGAGGTGTGGGAATCTTAATTAATAGAACAATTTCATTTGTAGTATCCGATGTAGTATCTGATCCTGAAGGCGATATGTGATGGTGATGGGTAATTTATTTAATGGTAAAGTGATTTTGATAAATACGCACCCAGTGTTTATGATGGAAACTTCATCCAAAATGTATTTGCATCCATTCTAAACTTGAACACTCATAAAAGGCTGTAGACCTTAATTGTGTTTTAAATTAAGACCTGGATAGGTCTTCAGTTACAGGGGCAATAACACCTAACACTGCAAAAATAATCACACAGTTTTTAATTGATCATAACTTATCAGACTCACGAAGATTTCTAAATTCATACTTAAGAGCATATTCCTTCTGTTGCTCAAGAATTGATTATTTCTTTATAGTTAACAATTTCTTGCACACGATCACATCTTGCAAGTACGATGCTATTGTTATCTCCGATCATGTGTCTCTATGAAATCACTATGCTGAAATCACTATGCTCCACATACTCAACTTGCAGCTGGCATCTTAAACTCCTGCTGTTAGCTGATGAGAACTGTACAGAATTTATATCCAAGAAAATTGATTCTTTTTTTTTGAGACAAATGCATCCTCAGAGGTTCCTACAGGAATACTCTGGGAAACTCTGAAGGCGTTTTTAAGAGGAGATGTTCTCATATCTCTCCCACAAAAATAAATCGGAAACCAAAAAGGCCTCCGAGTTAATCATTGAAATTAACAGAATAGATCAAGAACAACCCAGGTCTCCAAATGAGGCACTTTTTAGGAAAAGAACTGCAACTGCAATCAGAACTCAACCAATACAAACGGAGCAACTAATCTTTAAATCGTGACATCATTACTATGAACACGGAGAGAAGGCTAATAAGATCTTAGCTCAACAAATCACAAGGAGGAAGTTCGCAATTCAATATCGGTAATCACCAACACAGAGTGAGATAAAATCATTGACCATAAAAATATAATGCATACATTTAGAGACTACTATAAGTCCTTATATTCTACTCAGTTTAAAGAGTACAAAACACAATCTAATGTGTTTTATGATGCATTGCGGATACCACAGCTAGATACTCTCAGCGCAAAGGAATTGGATAAACCACTGACACTATCAGAATTTCTCGACGCTATAAACTCAGGTCATTGCAGGAAAGCACCAGGTCCTGATGGCTACCGTGCTGAATTTTATAAAAAGTTTTCAATTATGTTAGCTCCCCTTTTATTAGCAACATTTACAGAAACCAGAGACAATAAAATTATACCTCAAACTTTTTGCCAAGTGTTAATTACCATTTTTCCTAAGAAAATAAATACTTATTACAATGTGCATCATACAGACCAATCTCACTTCTGAATAATGATGTTAAGATACTCTCCAAAATTCTAACTAAAAGGATTGAGAAAGTGCTTCCTTCCTTCCTCAAAGACCAAACCAGATTTATTAAAGCTAGACACTTAGCTTACAATCTTCAATGCCTGTTTATTGTAATATATTCACTCATAACATCTAACACTCCAGAGATCGTATTATCTTTGGATGCAGAAAAAGCATTTGATATGGTTGAATGGGACTACCTATTCACCACATTGAATACATTTGGGTTTGGCCTGAACATATGGGCATGGATCAAACTACTGTATACCAGTTCAGAACCTTCAGTTTTGTATTAACAACATTATTTCAGACTACTTCAAACTAGAACGCGGTGCTAGACAAGGATGCCCCTTGTCACCACTCGCCATTGAGCCATTGGCTGTTCACTTTTGAAATGCATCAGAGATAAAGGGGATTTCCAGAGAAGTACTTGAACAGAAAATATCACCATATGCAGCTGATGTGGTACTGTATATATTGGACCCACAAAATACTGTGCCTGCAGCCCTAACTGTACTATAGCAGATATCTAGACTCAAAATTAATTTGAACAAAAGTATGCTTTTTTTCAGTGAATTCTCTAGATAGATAGATAGATAGCAAACTACATTAAATTGGACACCTTTCGTTTTATCATTGCGGATCAGTTTAAATTTCTAGGGGTAAACATCACAAGTAAATATACAGTAAAGCTCTTTTTCAACAAAAAATTGCTGTCTGCTTGGAAAAATTTAAAACAAGATGTGCATAGATTGTCTACCCTCCATTTTACTTTAGCAGGGAGAATTAACACTATCAAGATGAATATCCTCCTTAAGCTTCTGTTTCTATTTCAGAACATCCCAATATACATTAAGAAATCATTGTTTAAGAACTTACATTCAATCATAACTTAATTTATTTGGAATCCATAGTTCCAAAGGGTGACCCTACAACGACCTAAATCAGAATGTAACATGGCTCTTCCTAATTTTCAATTTTATTACTTGGTGGCAAATTTACAAGCCATAAAAGCCTACTACACACAGTAAAAACACACACTAGCTTAGTCTGCAATAGAAATTAAATCCTGCAGTACTTCTTTATATTCCTTGCTTTGTACAAATACAAGATATTGTCAATATACTAAAGACTTTTGAAGCTCTTACAAAAATATGTCATTGTTCTTTTTATTTTTATATTTTATAGACTCCTTTGGTACTGTGGTACTGTGTCTCTCCGGAAAATCCTTGGGTACCATTGGTTTGACTTTGTGTCGAATGAGCAGTTGCTCATGGAGTCCCGAATGAGGCACATTACCTGGATTGTGAGGGAGCATCAGTTACGGCACTACGGCCATGTGGCACGTTTCCCCAAGGGTGATCCGGCTCGTAAGATCCTCATTGTTGGGAACCCGAGTGGCTGGACCAGGCCAAGGGGTCGCCCATGTAACACCTGGCTGCCGCAGATAGATGGTCATTTCCAGAGGGTGGGACTGGACCGCGTGTGTGCCTGGGAGATTGCAAACCAGGATCCCGAGTTGTTTCGTTGTGTAGTGGGTGTGGCAACGCACTGTGCCAGTGCATGCTCCCAAACTTGACTTGACTTGTTCTTTATACAGTTAGGCCTAGTACCACAGTTCAGTATTTGATAATAGTTAGACTCCAAACAGTTAGTCTTATTAACACTGGCTTAATCTAATAAAGCAGGAAAATACTACTGCTCTGTCTAGGCCAAAAAAATTTTTTTATTGCCATTCTCATCCCACTGTGGAATTAGTTCAGAAATTAATATAAATGATTCTTGCAAGTTTTGAGAGCATGATGATATGACCAATCAGCTGTGACCTGCAGTTTTTTTTTAACTTTGGAAGTGATACCAACATTAAATTTGCATTCATTTAATGAATATAATAGACACTGACTACTGTTGTCAGTACAACAAATTCATCCGTTTTGTAGCCAGATTATCCAGGTTCAGATTGTGAGGAGTAGGTGCCTGTCCTGGCTAAACTGGGAAGTGAGGATGTTAAAATCAGAGCAAGTTTAAAACTGTGTGGCTATTTTTGCACCTGTAGTTAGGCTACAGGTTCATTCCAAAATAAAATGTATTTAGTTAATGTTTCAAACCCCCACATTGTCCAGACATTCGTGTGGCTCATCTTACTGTATATTTCAAGAATGAAGCAACACATAGTTTGCTAACTGAAGCACATAACTACTGACACACAAAGTTAGATCGGGCTGCTATAACAGCATACATCATTACTAAAAACAAAAAAAAGAATGAGTAAACACTAACATTGTGTCATTAGCTACATTTTTGAAGCCAAAGTAATTCTTGTTAATATAAACACCTAAACTGTGATGAATGGTGTACTACATCTAGAACTAATCTTCAATTCCTTAATTCCTTCACATCAGTCATTTTATGAGGTAATACTTTTAATGTCGCCACCTGTTTGTGAAACTTGGTGCTGTGTTTGATTCTCAACTATCACTCAAAACACATATAAAGTCTCTTTGCCAGTCTGCTTATTTAATTTTAGGAATATTTTGTGTATTTGAATTAATACTGACTATCCTAGTACCAAGGCTCTTTGTCATGTTTTTATGCCTGGAATACTGCAAATTCTTTTACACTGGTCTTCCTATGCATTTGCTATACAAACTTAAGCTGGTTCAATTGTCACTAGCTCACTTACTGACACACATTATAGCAAGTAAGCATTAGTCCAGTCCTAACTCCTATGTAGTGGCTCCTTATAAATCAACATGTTAAAAGTAAAACCTTAATGTTTTAAAGCTTTACATGATACTTCACAGACTAAAATGGTAGACTAAATTGGACTGTATTTGCAAAGAAGTCCTGACTCTGTTGATGCCCTTTTTTTGTCCTCCTATCTTACAGGTATAAAACTTTTCAGAGCTCGTCTCCTTAATTATTTTTCTCCAAACATCTACAGTTCTTTGGCTCTTTTAATTAAACAAATTTAATCATTTAACTTATTTAAATATAAATTAAAGATGTACTTATTTGATCAAACATTTTAATTGTTTCTACCTATAGGCTATTTACATATTTATCTTTGTATATTTATTATGGTCTTGTTTTTATGTTATCACATGTACAGTAGAACTTGTTTTTGGGTTTGTCTGGGAACATTGTGTTTGAACATTGTAATTATATGTATTTATTTTGTATTTATGTATAATTAATGCAAAGTGCCTAAAATACATTTGTGTAAAAAGGCACTTTAAAGTCCTTACAATCCTTGTGAAAGCTCATGAAACAGTTTATTTGAACTGTAATGGAGCATATGGATACAGAAGCAAGATAGTAGTTGTTGTTTGAGCAGTTACAAATAATTACTGCAGTTAACATTAGTCAAGCTAAATGCACACAGGCATAAGTAATAAGGTCTGATTTCACTTGTAGAGCTGATCTCAAAATCCTCCTTTTTATATACAGTATAAGGCTTTAAAAGGTCCAGGACCTACTTAACTATCTGAACTCATCATTACATACAAACTAGACTGTTCACTGAGATCTTAAGATGCTGGCTTCCTATACTTCAAGCATTAACAAAATAATAGTAGGAGATCAAGGCTTTAGCCATATGACCCAAAGCTTGTGGAAGATCTCCCTCTTTCTACAAGTGATGATCACTCAGTCACAGCTTTTAAACCTGTGCAAAAAATCCACTACTTTTTTCTAGCATACCCAGATTACAGCTGCTGATTAGCGGTTCAAATTGCATCTCTTGTTAGTTACTTTCATCAAAGTATACAAGTGTAGTAATCATTATGAACTGGTACTGACTCTCCTCTATTTTGCTTCTCCTCTTGTTAAGCTGCTGTGGCACTGTTCTACCTTTTAAGCTGTTTTTTTCCTGACAATGGGAAAGACACCAGGGATACTGTGAGTTTTGCAATGAAAGGATAAAAATTTTTTATTGTCTTATGACTGTCCTTCACAGACTTATATTGTAAAATGCCCAGGAGGAAGTGAGCGGCCAGTATAACGACATCTTTTGAATCTGTGTTATAACCGTCTCTGGACCACCCATAGGTTTATTTTTTCCAGCAATCTTCTGACTGGAGTTATTTGAGAAAATAGTTTAGCAATGAATTTCACTGAATTTGGGCTTTCACAGTTTTCAGGGAAACCTTCAGTTCTGATATTATTTCTTCTATATCCATCTTCTAGCGCAGCTAGTCTGTCTCCAAGCATTTTGCATCGGATTTTGTAGCCATTGCTTTTGTCTCCACAAGCCCCCCCCCCCAAGTGCAGTAGTTTTTGTGGTGGTCATTACAGTGACTGTTACCTTCAGCTTGGACTATTCCTTTTGGTCATCTCTGTGCTGTACGGGTGGAGTAGCAAACCCATTCAGAGTCTGTGCCGCTGACTTGTGGGGTGTAGTTGATAGCACGGAAAGTAAGGCCATTTTCAGTTTCAGTGAACTTTCTGCAATCAATGAGTTCTCCTGGCCCAACTCAATTGCACTTTCGCTCCCACTTCCGCTCTCAGCTGAAGGCGATGCTGCAGTGTCAGGTCCCGGGAGGTGTTGTGCTTTCACCTCTCAGTTCCAGGTCACCTTGAACTTGAACTTAAGGCCTGTTTAGGCTTGGTTGAAGCTTTAGCTGTGTTTTCCATTTCTTTCTGAGCCTTTTTTCTGTATACTTGTATAAACTGTAATAGAAACCCCTTGGGTTGAGTAAATACAGGATACATCGGGATGATGAAAAATAACACTGCTGCTAACACAGTTCCGTCTCAGATGTCCATCTCCCAAAATGGATGAGACCAAAAAAGTACTGACATGAAAATAGTGAATACTTATGCAATCAAATATTTTGTGTTTTAATTTGTAATAAATTTAGGCCACTTTGCAGAAGTCTGTTTCAACCTTGACATCGCAGAGCTGATTTTTGTTGATCTTTGTCAAAATAGGCAAATTAAATTCACTGTGATTCAGTGTTGTATAATATTAAAATATTACAAATTCCAAGGTGGATTAATGAATTTTATAGGCACTGTACAAGTAATAAATGCGTGGACAATTTTTTAGCATCATGGAATGATAGCATCCAACTAAACGTTTTGTGTTTCTTTAGGGCACTCTACAGAATTTTTAACATGGGTATCACATGAAAGAAGATCTATGGAAACAACCAAGTCTCAGTTACAGTATTAGGATCAAGTACCAGCAGCAAAAGGAAATTACAGGTTATTTTGAAAAATTGATACACTGTGGTTTAACTAATATTTAAAACTGAACATCATCCACATAACGGTGGAAGCTAATGTCATACTTGCAAATTATTTGACAAGGGGTAACATTTACTTGGGCAACTTTTTAAGTGATCAAGCACTGAACTATAGGGACTCCATATTTCATCCTAGTTACCTGAGAATATTCATCGTTTAAATGTTCAGGCTGGTAGCAATTATTTAGATAGGATATAAACCTGAAGCATGTCTGTCCATTTAAACTAAGAAATTTTTCAAGTCATTTATAGTATTGATTGTATCACTTAGATTCAACAATACAAGCAGATTTTAAATATAAAAGGAAGATTTGAAATAAATCTATAATTAACATGTCTGTTTAAAGGATTTTGGTACACATCCAGCATTTATTGACAGACTTATAAAACCTAAAAGTGAATCATCAGTAATCTGCAGAAGACCTCTAACAAATTTAGTGGGAATAGGAGCAAGGAAACAAGCAAGTAGATGACTTAAATAGATGAATTTTCAGTTTGGCCAAAGGATTTTAATTGCTCATTGCAGTCAGTGTTGAATGTGGTGAAATGTTTCACTGGGACATTGGAAAAGTGGAATCAAGGCACAACAAGAAGCATCAGAAGCGAAGTACAAATGAAAGTTAATAATAATACATTTTATTTATATAGCGTC
Organism: Erpetoichthys calabaricus; assembly: GCF_900747795.2. Taxonomy (NCBI): domain Eukaryota; kingdom Metazoa; phylum Chordata; class Cladistia; order Polypteriformes; family Polypteridae; genus Erpetoichthys; species Erpetoichthys calabaricus. The sequence goes on from NC_041402.2 coordinate 85,326,620, forward strand.
TTTCCCATGCTCAAAGCACTTCACAGAGTTTAAGTTAGAACGGCAGGGTATACAGAATATAGCATTGTACAAACCAGATAAATAAAGAAGATTAAGATAGGCTTTTTTTTTCTCAGAATTTACTAACAGACAACATAATTGATGGTCTAGCACACACACACAGATTACATGAGCATCTTGACATAAAGGTAAACTGAGAGAAGGGTAATAAAGTAAAGTAGAGCTAAAAGCCTTCCTGAACAGATGAGTTTTGAGTTGTTTTTTTAAAGAATTCACAGGCGCATAGTGATGCAGAAAGGTCACTGATGTAGTTTGGCGCACGGTCGTTTAAGGCTTTGTAGATTATTAGTAGAATTTTATATTCGATTCTCTAAGACACAGGGAGCCAGTGAAGGCGGAGCAGGATGGGTGTGATGTGCTCGCTGCTGCTGGTTCATGTAAGGACTCTTGCAGCTGAGTTTTGAATAAGCTGGAGCTGTGATATAAGATTAGAAGGGGTACCTGCCAGCAGAGAGTTACAATAATCAATGCGGGATGTGATAAAAGCATGGACAAGTTTCTCAGCGTTGGAAAAGGAGAGGAAGGAGCGAACATGTGATATGTTACGGAGATGAAAGTAAGAAAGTTTCTTAATGTGGTTTATGTGGGCAGAATAAGAAAGGGAGGAATCAAAAATGACACCAAGATTCTTTGCAGTAGAGGCAGGTCTGATGAGATCACTGCCAAGATGGACTGGGAAGGAGCTCATTTTATTAAGTTGCACTTTAGTCCCGATTTGGAGGAGGTCAGTTTTGTTGCAATTTAATTTTAAAGAGTTCTGCTCCATCCAGGTATTAATTTCACTGAGGCAGGTTGTGAGCTGAGAAAGCTCTGATGAAGTTCCACTTTTAATATTGAAATAAAGTTGAGTATTGTCTGCATAAAAATGATAACCTAGTCCATAGCTACGTATAATATGGCCAAGGGGAAGCATGTAAATACAGAAAAGCAGAGGACCGAGGACAGAGCCTTGAGGGACTCCTTGTGTGACCGGTGCTGAGCCGGATCTGCTGTTGCCAAGACTAACGAACTCTTACCTATCAGTCAGATAGGACTTTAACCACTGGAGGGCAGTGCCAAAGATACCCAGCATGTTCTCCATTCTGGACAGTAGAATGTCATGTCTCACAGTGTCAAATGCTGCACTGAGGTCTAACAGAATTAATATGCAGGTTTGTCCAGAGTCTGCTGCCATAAGCAAATCATTGGTTACCAGTAGCAGAGCAGTTTCACAGCTGTGCTGCTTCCTGAAACCAGACTGAAAGGGTTCCATCAAATTATTAAAGGTTAGGTAATTGGCGAGTTGGGAGGCTACAACACGCTCGAGAACTTTTGACAGGAAAGGTAAGTGTGAAATAAGCCGGAAATTGTTAAGATTGTCAGCATCAAGACCAGACTTTTTTAACATTGGGGTTACAGAAGCGATTTTAAAAGTAATGGGCACAGAGCCTGTATCAAGGGATGAGTTTATTATTGTTGTAACAGTCGGCATTATGGCATGAAAGCAGGATTTAACTAGTGTGCTGGGGATGGGGTCCAGTACACAAGTAGTCGGCCTCATCTTACAAAGCAGGTTATTAACAAACGCAGATGTGACTGGTGAGAACTTATAGAAGGAGCTGGATGGAGTGGGAAAACAGGAAGAGATATAAACAGATGATGTATTTATATTAGTTGAATTATTTAGATCTTTAATTTTGTTACAGAAAAAGTGGAGGAATTCCTCACAGACTTCAGTAAAAGAGGTAGTTGGGCCAGATGCGGGTTTGTTTAGTTTATTAACTACAGAAAACAAAACCCTTGGGTTATCATGGCCACTTTCTATTATTCTGCCATAATGGGTGTTCTTGGCAGTAGTTAGTGCTTCTCTGTAAGCTCTTTGGTGGTCAGAGAAAGCCTGGATGTGAACAGTGAGGCCAGTCTTACTTGAGATTCTCTCAAGGCGTCGGCCAGCTGCTTTCATAGATTGCAATTCTGAGTTATACCAAGGAGCTGAACACTTAAAGGAAACCTCATGTTTTAAAGGAGCTCTTTTATCTAATGCTGAATAAAGGGCTATGTTATTGTGGTCAACAAGACTGTCTAGTGTTGACGGAATAGGTGCAGACCGTAAAAGATCAGAAATGGATCCAGAAAGGATAGAGGACAGATATTTTTAAGGTTTCTGTAAGAAATTTGTCGTTTACAGGTAAGAGGAGGGAGAGATAATGAGACAATGAAAAGTACTGCTTTATGGTCAGAGAGTCCCAAATCAGTGCTGTAAATGTTGGCAACAGTCCAAATGTACAGATCAGATCCAATATATGACCACCAGAGTGGGTGGGAAAATCAACATGTTGTGTCAAGTCAAAACAGTCCCGTAAGGATAGGAATTCATTTCTCAGTTTAGAAGTTGGTAGCAGAATATTTTTATCTCAATTGAAGTAATGCAGTTTGTCAACATCATTAAGCAATTTAAACACCCAAGACCCCATACAGTAATTCAATGGCAAATTAAAAAAAAACAGAGCAAAAAGGTCAAAAATCCAGTAATACACAAAGCACAAGAAGTAACTAATTTAAGAGCTCGTGACTCCTAAGTGCATTAGAATAAACTGCAAGGAATTGTGGGTTCACCCCGCCTTTACAGGGCTGAGAGCGGAATCCTTGCAGTGGGCAGGTGGCTCCACCTTTTGACCACCAATAAAACACATGGAACAATACAAAATGTACTTGGATATAAAAAATGAAATAATGAATACTGTTAACAAAAGCAATGATCAAAATAGACATAAAAACTATGTTAACACAACACATATAAACCAGAATAACTGGTTTCAGCAGTGATAACACAATTGCAAAGGTTTCTCTAATAACTAATTAGAACTTTAATTATGATTACTAATAATGAGCTAAGAGAGTTTTATTTTGTAATCAAGGACATTGGAGTAATGACTGCTGAATGTAGAGCTTTGAAGTCATAGGTAAATGCAGTATTATAAATCAGCCATTTCAATAATAGCTGTATTTCAGTAATAGGCATTTGCAACATTACTAATATCTTGACTATATTTTTAAATCAATTTAATAGTACCTTGATAAAAAATATAAATTTTTGTTAAAATATCTGGGTGATTCCAAACTTTCTAAACTGTAGTGTATGCAGTTTATTGGTTGGACGAGCCTTTAGTTTTGCATACATGAAACTGACAACATAAAACAAACACTTGTGTTTTATATTCAAAAACAGATGGTTCTGAACAAGTGTGATCTTTTGAGATAATTAATTGGTCAAAATCCCTTAATTTGTGGTTATTTGTGTAGATTGTAGGCAGACACAGTTTTCGTTATTTTAGTTACCATGACTCCTAAAAAGGGATTGCAGTAGGTTTTAGAGTGCTGATTATTGAAGAATGATGAAAGATAAAAATAGATGAGCAACTCTGAATCCCTTGAATGTAAATGTCAGTCTAAGGTAGAAACAAAGTGTATTCAAGAGCAGTCTATTGTTAATTTCACATACGTTTGTGTTGCATAATCCCTTTTTTGCAACTATAAATGCATTTTCACTGAAGGTAAACTTGTGCAAATGATACAAGCAGTTGCATGCTGAGCCGTGTTTTATATGTTATGTCTAATGGCATTAGATTGTAGCATCATTTTTAACATCTGGTGTGGCACAAGGTGAGAGCTTATTTTGAAAGCCTAAATTAATATTGCTGATGTACTTGCTTTTGTCTACCACTCATTTTGCCTTTTTAAATGCTGGCTGATTTTAGAATATTATTTTCATTCCAGTAGTCTTCTGATTTTAGCTTCTACTATCTTGCTTGGCAGAGAAGAGAAGTAAGGCTGTCTAGCCTGTAATTGCTTTGTCCAATTATTTTGTACCCTATCTTATTGAATTGAGTCATTTTGTAAATATTCAGTCACAATATACTTCTCCAATCTACAGTGACTATTGTGTTAGGCTTATTTAAGTTTTATAAATAACATGGACTGGTGACCTGTCCAGGGAGTGTTCCTCCCTTGTGCCTTATGCTTGCTGGGATAGGCTCAGCACCCTTAGACTGTGCTCAGGAATAAGTAGGCTTAGAACCTGGTGTGGTATGGTATGTTATTTCTTTCGGCTGTACAGGTAAAATCATTTCAGACTCAGTAGCTTTGTTTGTCTTCAAAGCACTTATTGCCTTAAGTACTTTTGACTTTTTTACTTTAAAATATTTAAGCATGGAGCATGTTTTTATTTCTGTGTGAAACATTTTGGTTAGTTCTAATGTTTTAAGTACTTCTGTGAAAGAATTATTTACTGTATTTGCTTTTTCCTGCTCATTTTAGATTCTTTTTCTTGTGCATCTTGGAGTTTTCTAAAATGTCCTTTCATTTGTTTGCCATTTGCCTTAGCTTCTAGAAGAGTTCTTTAATTTAGTTGCAGTTCTGTCCAGAGTCTGAACCCAAATTAAAGACAGGGAGACAAATATATATGGAAACAATTGACTTGTTATAGCAAAAATATTATTTAAGAGAGCAATGTTTAAGGGTTAAGGATGCTGAATAACGGGAAAAACATTTTAAAAACCTTAACAGCTTTCTGGACCTAACTAAACAAAAGTCATCAGAGGTGGACAATTTGTATATGTTGTAGTTTGCTGGGCTACCAGATTTCCAAATCTGGGAAGTCCAGGTAGCCTTTAAGATAGCCCATCTTTACATATGGGTGGAGCTTGAAATTTTATTTCTAGTTTCTTTTTGTGTGTGTGTTTTATTTTTAATAATGCTGATTTGTAATTACTATTTTTTGTAGATTTTATTTAAAGAAATCAATATTCCATACAATCAAGACTTACTTTAACAAAAAAGAAAAAAAACATTACATAAATTGAGTCAAACTTAACAAACCTAAAATCAACCCCTGCCAGAGAGAAAGAGAGGAGAGCCAACAACAAGTGCAATTGTTTAAAAAAAGAAGAGAGAATATAGTTTCACCCATTATAAAAGCTTAATCTAAAATGTTATTAATTAGGTCTTGCCATATTTTAAAAATGCTTTGAACAGATCCCTCTTAAGTGAGAATTAATTTCTTTCCAATTTCAAATACAGACTTACCCACTGACTTATAACAGATGGGCTGGGATTTTTCCAGTTGAGTAAGTTAAGTCTGTGAGCTAATAATGCAGTATTGGCAATTATAGTCAATTTGTCCTTCTCCACTTTAAGCCCATCCGGATGTACACCAAACACAACTGTTAATGGGTTAGGAGTGATTGTGACGCCAAGGTTATCATTCAAAGATTTTTTTTAATTAATTTTATTGTAATCATACCATACAAATAGATCAATTTTTACAAAAGATAGGATTGAAAACAAGTCGCCCCCCACCCCTGAGAGAGAGAGCATGGCCAACAGAGTAAAACTTGAGGCTTGTAAACATACCTAAACTGATGAGTTTAATAGGGCAATAGAGATAAATGGAGAAGAAAAAGAAATGTGGAGATAATTGCTGTCTCGGTGCATTACGAGCTTATTCTAAGATATTATTGATTAGATCCTGCAAGGTTTTGAAAAAATTCTGTACAGATTCTCTGACTGAATATTTGATTTTTTCCAATTTCAAATAGTATAAAACATCGGTTTCCCACTGACTTAAAAGTGGAGTGTTAGGATTCTTCCAGTTTAGCAAAATTCAAAGATTTTTGACTAGAATGATGTTCATTTGGTCCATGCACAAAAAATGTGGTCCAGTGAAGCTGGTGCTCGATGGCAACATTAACAGGTAGAATCTTGCCCTGAATACATTTTGGACAATTTTTAACCAAGATAAATATGCTTGATAAAAATTTTGAGTTGAATGATTTAGTACTTTGTGCATATGGAGCTAGAGAGCATTCTCTGCATGGTTATGGGTTGTATAGTTTTCTGCCACAACAGATTCTTGCCAAGCAGACGACCAGGAAGTCCTGCTGAATACACCAGTTGTGAGAGACAGGGGGCTCCACCGACCCTCAAACCCTGGATACAACCGACACAAAGACAGTCGCATGTTCTAAACAAAGGGTTATATTATACTAATAACTCGGAAAGGTTTCTGGACAGGCTGCACAAAGACTATTTTCGAACAAATGCTTTATCCATCCCTCCTTTCTTCTCTTCTCTTCTGTTCTGTTCTCTTCTGCAGAGAGTGTTTCCTTCCTTCCTCCCGACTGACTCAGATGGAGGAGGCTGGATGGCTTCCTTTTATGTCAGACCCGGGAGTACATCCAGTGCCAGGGCATAGCCAGATTTAAGTAGATAGATAGATAGATAGATAGATACTTTATTAATCCCAATGGGAAATTCACATTCTTCAGCAGCAGCATACTGATACAATAAATAATATTAAATTAAAGAATGATAATAATACAGGTGAAAAAACAGACAATAACTATGTATAATGTTAAATATTAACGTTTACCCCCCCTGGTGGAATTAAAGAGTCGCATAGTTTGGGGGAGGAACGATCTCCTCAATCTGTCTGTGGAGCAGGACAGTGACAGCAGTCTGTCACTGAAGCTGCTCTTCTGTCTGGAGATGACATTATTTAGTGGATGCAGTGGATTCTCCATAATTGATAGGAGCCTGCTGAGCGCCCTTCGCTCTGCCACAGATGTTAAACTGTCCAGCTCCATGCCAACAATAGAGCCTGCCTTCCTCACCAGTTTGTCCAGGCGTGAGGCGTCTTTCCTCTTAATGCTGCCTCCCCAGCACACCACTGCGTAGAAGAGGGCGCTCGCCACAACTGTTTGATAGAACATCTGCAGCATCTTATTGCAGATGTTGAAGGAAGCCAGCCTTCTAAGGAAGTATAACCGGCTTTGTCCTTTCTTGCACAGCGCATCAGTATTGGCAGTCCAGTCTAATTTATCATCCAGCTGCACTCCCAGATATTTATAGGTCTGCACCATCTGCACACAGTCACCTTTGATGATCACTGGGTCTATGAGGGGTCTGGGCCTCCTAAAATCCACCACCAGCTCCTTGGTTTTGCTGGTGTTCAGGTGTAGGTGGTTTGAGTCGGACCATTTAACAAAGTCATTGATTAGGTCCCTATACTCCTTCTCCAGCCCATTCCTGATACAGCCCACGATAGCAGTGTCATCAGCGAACTTTTGCACATGGCAGGACTCCGAGTTGTATTGGAAGTCCGATGTATATAGGCTGAACAGGACCGGAGAAAGTACAGTCCCTTGTGGCGCTCCTGTGTTGCTGACCACAATGTCAGACGTGCAGTTCCCAAGACGCACATACTGAGGTCTGTCTTTAAGATAGTCCACGATCCATGCCACTAGGTATGAATCTAATCCCATCTCTGTCAGCTTGTCCCTAAGGAGCAGAGGTTGGATTGTGTTGAAGGCGCTAGAGAAGTCTAGAAACATAATTCTTACAGCACCACTGCCTCTGTCCAAGTGAGAGAGGGATCGATGTAGCATATAGATGATGGCATCTTCCGCTCCCACCTTCTCCTGATATGCAAACTGCAGAGGGTCAAGGGCGTGTTGAACCTGTGGCCTAAGGTGGTGAAGCAGCAGCCTCTCCATGGTCTTCATCACATGTGATGTCAGAGCAACAGGCCGAAAGTCATTCAGCTCACTAGGACGTGATACCTTTGGGACTGGGGTGATACAAGATGTTTTCCAAAGCCTCGGGACTCTCCCCTGTTCCAGGCTCAGGTTGAAGATGCGCTGTAGAGGACCCCCCCAGCTCCGATGCACAGACCTTCAGCAGTCGTGGCGATACTCCATCTGGACCCGCTGCTTTGCTGGCACGAAGTCTCCTCAGCTCTCTGCTCACTTGCGCTGTTGTAATTATGGGTGGGGATGTCTTTCCTATGCTGGTATCAGCAGAAGGATGTGTGGAGGGTGCAGTACTCCGAGGTGAGAGTGAGAGTGGGTTAGGGTGGTCAAACCTGTTAAAAAAGTTGTTCATTTGGTTTGCTCTCTTCACGTCTCTCTCAATGGTGGCACCCCGCTTCGAGCTGCAGCCAGTGATGATCTTCATCCCATCCCACACTTCCTTCATGCTGTTATTCTGCAACTTCTGCTCCAGCTTTCTCCTGTACTGCTCCTTCGCCGCCCTGAGTTGGACTCGGAGTTCCTTCTGCACGCGCTTGAGCTCATGCTGATCACCGTCTTTAAAAGCCCTTTTCTTCTGATTCAAAAGGCCCTTGATGTCACTTGTAATCCATGGCTTGTTGTTAGCATAGCAGCGTACGGTTCTTACTGGAACTACAATGTCCATACAGAAGTTGATGTAGTCAGTAGTGCAGTCAACAACTTCCTCAATGTTCTCACTATGAGATCCGGGTCAAGCGAAGTCCTCAAAAGTAGGGAGCATGAATCCCTGTTGCACCCCCTGGCGACACCCATGGGTGCCAGCAGGGCCAACTCACGGCACTATAATTCCCATCATGCTCCACAGGATTCCACATGGTTACTGAGGTCCTGGGATACTACCATCTAGTGGATGGGGGATGATATTCAAAACTAGGCACCTTCCCCACTGCTCCTTTATGTTGTCCTCCCATCTGGATAAGGGTCCCATACTCATCCCAGACGGATGTCTGCCTGGATCGTAGAGTGTGTATATAGTATAAGTATGTATGATGAGATCCAGTTCTATACATATTTGCTTAACTAGAATAGAAGGGTAGTTTTACATAGGATACTATTGTATCCCCTATAATAGCTACATAGATACTCTCCAACAACTAACTGGTAAGGTCAATGGTAAGATCATCATTATTGGAAAAAGCCGAGTTTGAAATTGATTGTACTTCTCACTAGCACTCACTTCAGCACCTACTTTAGCCATGTACATGTTGTTACATAAGACATACTACTAGTCATTACCATTTCAATCAGGTACCTACATTTTTTCTCTGCCCCTCATATAATGAAGTACAGTATTCATGGACATTATCAATATATAGGTATCACGTCCTAGTGAGCTGAATGACTTCCGGCCTGTCGCTGTGACGTCACATGTGACGAAGACCATGGAGAGGCTGCTGCTTCACCACCTGAGGCCACAGGTCCAACACGCCCTCGACCCTCTGCAGTTCGCATACCAGGAGAAGGTGGGAGTGGAGAATGCCATCATCTATATGCTCCACCGATCCCTCTCCCACTTGGACAAAGGCAGTGGTGCTGTAAGAATTATGTTTCTGGACTTCTCTAGCACCTTCAACACCATTCAACCTCTGCTCCTTAGGGACAAGCTGACAGAGATGGGAATAGATTCATACCTGGTGGCAAGGATCGTGGACTATCTTACAAACAGACCTCAGTATGTGCATCTCGGGAATTGCAGGTCTGACATTGTGGTCAGCAACACAGGAGCGCCGCAGGGGACTGTACTTTCTCCGGTCCTGTTCAGCCTATATACATCGGTCTTCCAATACAACTCGGAGTCCTTCCACGTGCAAAAGTTTGCTGACGACACTGCTATCGTGGGCTGCAGGAGGAGGAGTATAGAAACCTCATCAAGGACTTTGTTAAATGGTGCGACTCAAACCACTTACACCTGAACACCAGCAAAACCAAGGAACTGGTGGTGGATTTTAGGAGACCCAGGCCCCTCCTGGACCCCGTGATTATCAGAGGAGACTGTGTGCAGAGGGTACAGACCTATAAATACCTGGGAGTGCAGCTGGATGATAAATTGGACTGGACTGCCAATATTGATTCTCTGTGCAAGAGAGGACAGAGCCGGCTGTACTTCCTTAGAAGACTGGCATCCTTCAACATCTGCAATAAGATGCTGCAGATGTTCTATCAGATGTTTGTGGCGAGTGCCCTCTACTACGCTGTGGTGTGCTGGGGAGGCAGCATTAAGAAGGATGCCTCACACCTGGACAAACTGGTGAGGAACACAGGCTCTATTGTAGGCATGGAGCTGGACAGTTTGAAATCCGTGGCAGAGCAACGGGCGCTCAGCAGGCTCCTATCAATTATGGAGAATCCACTGCATCCACTAAACAGTGTCATCTCCAGACAGAGGAGCAGCTTCAGCGACAGACTGTTGTCACTGACCTGCTCAACTGACTGACTGAGGAGATCATTCCTCCCCCAAACTATGCGACTCAGTTATTGTCTGTTTTTACCTGCATTTTTATTACTGTTTAATATTGTTTTTGTATCAGTATGCTGCTGCAGGAGTATGTGAATTTCCCCTTGGGGATTAATAAAGTTTATCTATCTATCTATCTATCTATCTATCTATCTATCTATCTATCTATCTATCTATCTATCTATCTATCTATCTATCTATCTATCTATCTATCTATCTATCTATCTATCTATCTATCTATCTATCTATCTATCTATCTATCTATCTATCTATCTATCTATCAGTTTTTTTCAGTTGCTTTGGTGCATTTCTCACAACAGACTTAACATTTGCATAACAGCGAGTGCTTTTCTCAAAACACTTAGTGCAAATGGCAAAACATCATGGATGACCAGCAAAAGCAGGTAACCTCTTCAAAATCCTTAATCCATGCCTCAAAAGCAAGTATTTACATCGCTGAATATGTCAGTGCCATCAAAATGCCAAGTTCATGAATCATTGTCCACGGACATGACAGCCAAAATGTAAAGTCCATCCATCCATCCATTATCCAACCCGCTGAATCCGAACACAGGGTCACGGGGGTCTGCTGGAGCCAATCCCAGCCAACACGGGGCACAAGGCAGGGAACCAATCCTGGGCAGGGTGCCAACCCACCGCAGGACACACACAAACACACTCACACACCAAGCACACACTAGGGCCAATTTAGAAGCACCAATCCACCTAACCTGCATGTCTTTGGACTGTGGGAGGAAACCGGAGCGCCCGGAGGAAACCCACGCAGACACGGGGAGAACATGCAAACTCCACGCAGGGAGGACCCGGGAAGCGAACCCAGGTCCCCAGGTCTCCCAATTGCGAGGCAGCAGCGCTACCCACTGCGCCACCGTGCCGCCCAAAAAAATGTAAAGTCATGTTATCAATATAAAATTGGCACAATCTAAACTTTTTCTGATGCACAAAACATCTGAATGACAAGGGCAGGAAACATGAAAATACAAAACACCGATTGCGGGAGATTGATTCAAGAAGAACATTTTATTGATTGCACAGGTATATGGTGACATACCATGCACTGCACTTGGAGTCTAGCAAAAAATGCATTTCAATACTTTATGCATAACATGTGAAATGAAGGAAAAAAAATTACAACATCAAAAACAATATATACATACTGAAACTCTAAATGCTCTCTACAATTGCTGCTGATCCTGTATATTGGGCCACATGTTCTCATCCACATCACAACGGATATCTTCCTTTGCAATGCAGCGTGGAAAGAACCTCCTAGAATGTCTTATCCAGCCTCTGCAGGCATCTGCTGTTTTATCCCCACACGCAGCTTCCATGGCAGCAAGCAGTGTCATTTGTGTATGTGGGTTACACTCATATACCTTCCACCTCCAAGCTGCGAAGAACTCCTCAATTGGGTTGAGGAATGGGGAATATGGAGGTAGGAATTCCATCAGCCTTCCCATGGGCTCACCACCTATGGGAGGGGCCAAGGAGGTCGGGTGCAGTGTGAGTTGGGTGGTGGCCGAAGGCGGGGACCTTGGCGGTCCGATCCTCGGCTACAGAAACTGGCTCTTGGGATGTGGAATGTCACCTCTCTGAAGGGGAAGGAGCCTGAGCTAGTGCGCGAAGTTGAGAGGTTCCGGCTAGATATAGTCGGACTCACCTCGACGCACAGCTTGGACTCTGGAACCAATCTCCTTGAGAGGGGCTGGACTCTCTACCACTCTGGAGTTGCCCCCGGTGAGAGGCGCCGAGCAGGTGTGGGTATACTTATTGCCCCCCAACTTGGAGCCTGTACATTGGGGTTTACCCCGGTGGACGAGAGGGTAGCCTCCCTTCGCCTTCGGGTGGGGGGACGGGTCCTAACTGTTGTTTGTGCATATGCACCGAACAGCAGTTCGGAGTACCCACCCTTTTTGGAGTCCCTGGAGGGGGTGCTAGAGGGCATACCTTCTGGGGACTCCCTCGTTCTGCTGGGAGACTTCAATGCTCACGTGGGCAATGACAGTGAGACCTGGAAGGGCGTGATTGGGAGGAATGGCCCCCCTGATCTGAACCCGAGCGGTGTTTTGTTATTGGACTTCTGTGCTCGTCACGGATTGTCCATAACGAACACCATGTTCAAGCATAGGGGTGTTCATATGTGCACTTGGCACCAGGACACCCTAGGCCTCAGTTCGATGATCGACTTTGTGGTCGTGTCGTCGGACTTGCGGCCACATGTCTTGGACACTCGGGTGAAGAGAGGGGCGGAGCTGTCAACTGATCACCACCTGGTGGTGAGTTGGCTTCGATGGTGGGGGAGGATGCCGGTCAGGCGTGGTAGGCCCAAACGTGTTGTGAGGGTCTGCTGGGAACGTCTGGCAGAGCCCCCTGTCAGAAGTAGCTTCAACTCCCACCTCCGGCAGAACTTTGACCACATCCCGAGGGAGGTGGGGGACATTGAGTCCGAATGGGCCATGTTCCGTGCCTCTATTGTTGAGGCAGCTGACCGGAGCTGTGGCCGTAAGGTGGTCGGTGCCTGTCGTGGCGGCAATCCCCGAACCCGCTGGTGGACACCGGCGGTGAAGGATGCCGTCAAGCTGAAGAAGGAGTCCTACGGGACCCTTTTGTCCTGTGGGACCCCGGAGGCAGCTGATAGGTACCGGCAGGCCAAGCGGAATGCGGCTTTGGTGGTTGCTGAGGCAAAAACTCGGGCGTGGGAGGAGTTTGGGGAGGCCATGGAGAATGACTTTCGGACGGCTTCGAGGAGATTCTGGTCCACCATCCGGCGTCTCAGGAAGGGGAAGCAGTGCAGTGTCAACACTGTATATGGTGGGGATGGTGCGCTGCTGACCTCGACTCGGGATGTTGTGGGTCGGTGGGGGGAATACTTCGAAGACCTCCTCAATCCCATTAACATGCCTTCCAATGAGGAAGCAGAGCCTGGGGACTCAGAGGTGGGCTCCCCCATCTCTGGGACTGAGGTCACCGAGGTGGTCAAAAAACTCCTTGGTGGCAGGGCCCCGGGGGTGGATGAGATACACCCGGAGTTCCTCAAGGCTCTGGATGTTGTAGGACTGTCTTGGCTGACACGCCTCTGCAACATCGCATGGACATCAGGGACAGTGCCTCTGGATTGGCAGACCGGGGTGGTGGTCCCCCTCTTTAAGAAGGGGGATCGGAGGGTGTGTTCCAACTACAGAGGGATCACACTCCTCAGCCTCCCTGGAAAAGTCTATTCAGGGGTCCTGGAGAGGAGGGTCCGTCGGATAGTCGAGCCTCGGATTCAGGAGGAACAGTGTGGTTTTCGTCCTGGTCGCGGAACAGTGGACCAGCTCTATACCCTTAGCAGGGTCCTGGAGGGTGCATGGGAGTTTGCCCAACCAGTCTACATGTGTTTTGTGGACTTAGAAAAGGCATTCGACCGTGTCCCTCGGGGAATCCTGTGGGGGGTACTCCGAGAGTATGGGGTACCGGCCCCCCTGATAAGGGCTGTTCAGTCCCTGTACGATCGGTGCCAGAGCTTGGTCCGCATTGCCGGCAGTAAGTCGAACCCGTTTCCAGTGAGAGTTGGACTCCGCCAGGGCTGCCCTTTGTCACCGATTCTGTTCATATCTTTTATGGACAGAATTTCTAGGCGCAGCCAGGGTGTTGAGGGGGTCCAGTTTGGTGGGCTCAGGATTGGGTCACTGCTTTTTGCAGATGATGTTGTCCTGTTTGCTTCATCAGGCCGTGATCTTCAGCTCTCTCTGGATCGGTTCGCAGCCGAGTGTGAAGCGGCTGGGATGAGAATCAGCACCTCCAAATCCGAGACCATGGTCCTCAGCCGGAAAAGGGTGGAGTGCCCTCTCAGGGTTGGTAGCGAGATCCTGCCCCAAGTGGAGGAGTTCAAGTATCTCGGGGTCTTGTTCACGAGTGAGGGAAGAATGGAGCGTGAGATCGACAGGCGGATCGGTGCGGCATCCGCAGTAATGCGGGCATTGCATCGGTCTGTTGTGGTGAAAAAGGAGCTGAGCCGCAAGGCGAAGCTCTCAATTTACCAGTCGATCTATGTTCCTACCCTCACCTATGGTCATGAGCTATGGGTAGTGACCGAAAGAACGAGATCGCGAATACAAGCGGCTGAAATGAGTTTCCTCCGCAGGGTGTCTGGGCTTTCTCTTAAAGATAGGGTGAGAAGCTCAGTCATCCGGGAGGGGCTCAGAGTAGAGCCGCTGCTCCTCCGCATCGAGAGGAGTCAGATGAGGTGGCTCGGGCATCTGATCAGGATGCCTCCTGGACGCCTCCCTGGTGAGGTGTTCTGGGCACGTCCAACCGGGAGGAGGCCCCGGGGAAGACCCAGGACACGCTGGAGGGACTATGTCTCTCGACTGGCCTGGGAACGCCTTGGGATTCTCCCGGAAGAGCTAGAAGAAGTGGCCGGGGAGAGGGAAGTCTGGGCATCTCTGCTCAAGCTGCTGCCCCCGCGACCCGACCTCGGATAAGCGGGAGACAATGGATGGATGGATGGATGGATGGATGGATGGATGGAATTCCATCAGCATCCTGGGGTGGTTGGCAAACCATTGTCTGATTAGGTTGGAGTGATGGAAACTCACATTATCACAAATGATCACATACTGTGGTACATTTTCTTGACCAATCTCAGGAATGAGATCCCTGTAGAGGGTGTTCAAGAAGGTCAGAAGATGTTGGGTGTTGTGTGGCCCCACAAGAGGAATATGAGTGTGGACCCCATTGTCCGAAATAGCCGCACACATAGTGATGTTCCTACCCCGCTGGCCTGGCACGTCAACAGTAGCTCTCTGTCCAATCAGATTATGCCCACGTCTTCTTCCTTTGGCCAAGTTGAAGCCAGCCTCATCCATGTATATGAAAATATGTGGTGGTTCACTTGATTCCAGGTCCATTATACGCTGCATCAAACAAGATACTACAGTAAGTTTGATGTAAAATGCATTTTCATTTTGGAGACAATAGAGTCAAATCTAACATATTCATGTTGCTTTCACAGTGGTAGCAAATGTGTCGAGATGAAATCAACTGTATAATGTGTCACCTGAGAGCAATTTAAGGTGGTGCAGGAATCATTAGTATTGTGAATACAAACCAAAAAAAGTTTTGTAGAAACCTTTAAAATACACTTGACAGCCAATGATATCTTGTTGAACACTTTTGACTGCAATGACTTACACAATGAAAAAATGACAAGTTTGTCTGGAGTGTAAGACTATGCAAAAGAGGGCTACACAATGCATTTTGATCATCATGACATAAGCAACCACTGATGCATGATATAGCTGAGAATTGCACATAAGCATCTGCCTGAGTGAACTAAAGCAATTGCAAAATGACGAAAACACCCAGAAATTGTTGTTATGATGTGCACAACTGATTAAAGGTTGTGGGAATTGAACGAGCAGTTTTGAGAACTGCAATTCTGTTGTGAGAAATGCACCAAAGCAACTGAGAAAAACTGTAAAAGCCAAAACCATCTAAACATAAAGCTTAGCTGTGTGCACCATTTTTTCTTTTACCTTTCATAAGTCAATCTTAGCTGGCAAAGACTTCAGGCACATTTCTGCATATATTTTGGTGGTGTCCCAAAGTATTTACATTCTGATGTGGAATTTCAGATTTTCTGACATTTATTCTATATATTCATGTCTCTCTTTTAACTCGTATATTTCTGCTTTTGGTTCTCTTGTCTAACTCTTAATTTATCTCAAAGAAGGTTGTTTTTAATAAGTATAATTGCTACAAAACTAACTGTGACGTCTCAAAGGAAATCTTTTGTTATAACAAGTTACTGTATCTTGTAATCTTTTTTTGATCCGTTGCTTCTTGTATTATATATGGCAAGGATTAATGGATCATCTTGATCCAGGATCGCTGAATGGCAAGATCTGGTACATTTGGTTCAATCTTGGATGTCCAGTGGCTCATTTTATTTCTTTGACTTCAAAACCCTGGGCTTTGTGGAGTTGCGATGGAAAGTTAAGTGGGTTTGAGAATCGTAAGCTGTTTTTATGTTATGTTTTTGCACATATGGGACTTAGTATATTAAGAGACCATGTATCTTATAAAATCCTCATGCAGGTACAAATGTGCTGTTTCCATGACCACACCCTTGCAAAAGCTCTTCAGAGTAGTGTAAATGGTGATGCATTCCATGATTTCTCATGCCTTTGAGGTGATAAGGGAAAATGTATTGAAAAATGTAGTGTTGTTCTCTTAGGGGCAGATTTTAGCCAGTGGATTTTAAAGCTAGCAATGTACAGTAGTATTGTTGATGGTTCTTTAGCTTAAGTGTACAACAGTAATGGTATAAAAAGCTTCTGTGCTGGTTAAGTTTTGTCAGTATCCATTTTGGAAGTTTCAATATGTATTAGCTGTCTTCAGTTTAACCAAACATATCCATTTTACCTTTACTAAACTGAACGCATCCTCATGTATACCTGTGGAATAAAAAATATATATATTCAGGGATATGCATAAGACTTAATACCTTCTTTGCAAGTGCGTTTTGTTCCAATTTTGTGATGCATATGACAGGTTATATTAAATGTATGATTTTTTTTCAGTGAAATTGTAGTTTTTCAATATTCACCATATGTTTACAAAACAAATGTTTAATGATGGAAAACAGTTTTACAAAATTCTATTCAGATAACAAACAAGAATGTTATAAAACTTTGTTAAGTAGGGCTGACATGAAATATAGAAAAGTAGAGATTTAGTGCTTATAAAACTGTTAGATTTATATAAGCCGTATGCTGTCTACAGTTAAACTGAATTTTAATCACCTTCAGCAAAGGGTGCCTAAAGTGATTCATTACATTTTTTAAATAGAAAGATTTCGCAAGTTTTTGGTTTATTTCAATATGTATAATGGAATTGTCACTGTACTTAGTGCTTTTAATTGTAAAATGTTCTGTAAGTCAATTCCTTTTACATTGTGATCATTCGAGAGACATCTATGAATATACTTTCTTACTCTTTATCCAACAGCGGTTTGTAGGGAGTTGGAGATTATTCCAACAGCATCAATTGTAAGATAGAAACCAGCTACAACGAGCATGTTCAACTGCCTTGGAATATATAGTCCCTGAACAAGCTGACTAATTGTCTTTAGGCTGTGAAGAAAAACCAGTGCCTGTGCACAAAACTCATGAGATTTTTTTTGTTCTTGGTGCATTTTCAGTGAACACTTTCTCAATTACAATTTAGGTCTCTTATTGCAACCTTTGTTTAACGGATAATCCCATCAATTTACTTTCAAATATGCCACACAAGACGCTTTAATAACACAAAAAGAGAATGTCAGCATTAGGAATACATATGTTGCAAATCAGTGCCTCCAAACATTTCAGAAATACGGTAGTGCACATTATGCTGGCAGCTTTCTTTCTTTTTTTTTTTTTTTCTTTTTCCAACTTGAGTGCAAATAAAACAATCAGGCTATACACTGATTTGTAAAGACTGTGTCCTGGAAAGTGATTACACATATAAATATCAAATGTTAGATTTTTTATTGAATATTCAACCTTTTGAAAGGTAGTTATAATTAGGGATGTGCTTATATAAATAAAAACATTTTTCTAAAGAAGAGCATTGATTCATTTTGCTCTACTTGGATTTTAAAGCTGGTGTTAGTATTAAGTGTCAGTGAAAGTTTGATCCACCTTCTCATTTTCCAGAATCATGTTCATATTGACTTCTTATTGTCTTTTATTAATCATTATTTCATCTCCTGGAGTGCCTCCATATATTCTCTCAAAGAATTAAATCATTACTGATTTGACCTACTGGAATAAACCAAATTGATAATCTGAAAAATAAACACCAGCAAAAAATGGAATAAAGCACTCTGGGTCTATCTTGATTTCATTATTGTCAAGCGTGTTGAAAGAGGACATCAGCTTTTAAATTCTTTTCAACAGCTCAATATGAAATGACACA
The DNA here is from genome assembly GCF_900747795.2 of Erpetoichthys calabaricus. Taxonomy (NCBI): domain Eukaryota; kingdom Metazoa; phylum Chordata; class Cladistia; order Polypteriformes; family Polypteridae; genus Erpetoichthys; species Erpetoichthys calabaricus. The sequence continues at coordinate 85,344,704 of NC_041402.2, forward strand.
ATTAAAGCAACTGTCAAATAATGTCCAAATCAGCTTGCATGGCATTTTTTTCATCTCTTTTTAATTACATTTGGTTCTTATTGTCAGTAAAAATTACAAATGAATGTTCTGCTTACTGAAGTCGGTGATTCCATTCCTCAAGGACTAGTTTAATTGCTAGAAAGATCTTTCCCCAACATTATAATTCTGTGGGGCTCAGTTCCTTACAAAAGAAGGCTCATTGTTTGAGTTTTCCTGCGTCTGCTGACCTTTGAGAATGTATTGCTCCAACCCATACATTAGAGATGTAAACTTAAAGCTCAAAAGTCAGTGGACTTTTGAGGTATAATAAAGGGGACAAAGTAACCAGATCTTTTAGTAATTGCAAAACATTTTGCATCTCGGGTCCACATATATTTATGGGCATAATGGCTATAGCTATTATAGTAAATCAGTTTGCTTTGAATTTAGTACTACTAATAGATATACTATAATCTGGATGACTGAAACCTTTTACAGACATATGTAATGATAAAACTAAAATCATTTATAAATCTCCTGTAATAATTGGGGAAAACCAATAACTTGTTGATCCTGTTTCACGGAAGTAGGGTTGTTTCCAGTCTTGAACTGATTATGCTTGAATTGCCTGATCCATGTGCAAACCTGAACAAGTGATCACGAAACCCAAAACATTAACTGTTGTTGTATGGACTTCACACTTTTCTTATTTGGGATAAAATTTTTTGCCATAATTGAGAAAGGACTCCACAAACATATCATTTGTGTTTCAATATTGTGAATGATTTCTAGAACATAATGACATATGTCATTAACAATGTACAGTGCATCCGGAAAGTATTCGCAGCGCATTACTTTTTCCACATTTTGTTGTTACAGCCTTATTCCAAAATGGATTAAATTCATTTTTTTCCTCAGAATTCTACACACAACACTCCATAATGACAACGTGAAAAAGTTTACTTGAGATTTTTGCAAATTTATTAAAAATAAAAAAATTGAGAAAGCACATGTACATAAGTATTCACAGCTTTTGCCATGAAGCCTAAAATTGAGCTCAGGTCCATCCTGTTTCCCCTGATCATCCTTGAGATGTTTCTGCAGCTTAATTGGAGTCCACCTGTGGTAAATTCAGTTGATTGGACATGATTTGGAAAGGCACACACCTGTCTATATAAGGTCCCACAGTTGACAGTTCATGTCAGAGCACAAACCAAGCATGAAGTCAAAGGAATTGTCTGTAGACCTCCGAGACAGGATTGTCTCGAGGCACAAATCTGGGGAAGGTTAACATAAAAATTTCTTCTGCTTTGAAGGTCCCAATGAGCACAGTGGCCTCCATCATCCGTAAGTGGAAAAAGTTTGAAACCACCAGGACTCTTTCTAGAGCTGGCCAGCCATCTAAACTGAGCGATCGGGGGAGAAGGGCCTTAGTCAGGGAAGTGACCAAGAACCGATGGTCACTCTGTCAGAGCTCCAGAGGTCCTCTGTGGTGAGAGGAGAACCTTCCAGAAGGACAACCATCTCTGCAGCAATCCACCAATCAGGCCTGTATGATAGAGTGGCCAGACTGAAGCCACTCCTTAGTAAAAGGCACATGGCAGCCTTCCTGGAGTTTGCCAAAAGGCACCTGAAGGACTCTCAGACCATGAAAAAGAAAATTCTCTGGTCTGATGAGACAAAGATTGAACTCTTTGGTATGAATGCCAGGTGTCACGTTTGGAGGAAACCAGGCACCGCTCATCACCAGGCCAATGCCATCCCTACAGTGAAGCATGGTGGTGGCAGCATCATGCTGTGGGGATGTTTTTCAGCGGCAGGGACTGGGAGACTAGTCAGGATAAAGGGAAAGATGACTGCAGCAATGTACAGAGACATCCTGGATGAAAACCTGCTCCAGAGCGCTCTTGACCTTAGACTGGGGCGACGGTTCATCTTTCAGCAGGACAACGACCCTAAACACACAGCCAAGATATCAAAGGAGTGGCTTCAGGACAACTCTGTGAATGTCCTTGAGTGGCCCAGCCAGAGCCCAGACTTGAATCCGATTGAACATCTCTGGAGAGATCTTAAAATGGCTGTGCACCGACGCTTCCCATCCAACCTGATGGAGCTTGAGAGGTGCTGCAAAGAGGAATGGGCGAAACTGGCCAAGGATAGGTGTGCCAAGCTTGTGGCATCATATTCAAAAAGACTTGAGGCTGTAATTGCTGCCAAAGGTGCATCGACAAAGTATTGAGCAAAGGCTGTGAATACTTATGTGCATGTGATTTCTCAGTTTTTTTATTTTTAATAAATTTGCAAAAACCTCAAGTAAACTTTTTTCACGTTGTCATTATGTGGTGTTGTGTGTAGAATTCTGAAGAAAAAATGAATTTAATCCATTTTGGAATAAGGCTGTAACATAACAAAATGTGGAAAAATTGATGTGCTGTGAATACTTTCCGGATGTACTGTATTTAAGTGTTTTTACTCTGTCAGTTTGTCAGATTCTGATTATAGTAGATTAAAAGTGAGGCACAGTTGCATTTTGGTAAATTATGTACACCCTTTGATTTGATACAACAGGGAGGAAATTTTTCACTCTCATTTTATTGATAATCTACTTATAATAAATCTGTGTTCATAAATAGCTATCCTTCTTTTTGGCAAAGAATAAATCACTTCCTAAGGGACTTTCTGGAAAGATGAAAACATGTATTAACACAGCTTTCTTGGTGTATTTATCCATAGCCCTAGAATTAGGTCTTGACAAAACATATATGCACCCTTTGGGCAAAGAGGCAGCAGGCAATTAATAAGTTACATAATTCTGGCTTTGGTATGGCAGTAAGTTCTATGGACGTTTTATATTTTTAAAGAATCTATATTTTGACACCAGATCTCCGTAACTAAACATGGAACTCGAGAGCAGCTACTTTCTCCTGACAACTTTGAAAACACTCCTGTTACTTTGAAACACGTTTTTGAGTTTTCAAATCGATGGAAAGAGGGTGTAATCAAAACATTGGGCTGGGATTTCCAAGACATAAATGACAATCTCTGTTAAATGCACAGAAGCCTTTTTGAAGGACGGACTAGATGGGGTATAATATGGCTAACAAGGCCATTACCAGTTGGTCCCCTCTCAGTGATCGAGATAAGTAAGTGAAAGTTGTGTGGGTACTTTAGGTACTTGAAATTGATTCTGATAATTGCCAAAGGGCTCAATTCTTTGTAAGTCTTGAATTAAACAATAACATTATTCTTTTTGTCCGATGCAAAGTATTGCCTATATTTCAGATCCTAGCATGACTATAAACCTTTTCACTGAGTTTAAAGCCATTTATGATTAGATTCACTGAATTACAAAAAACAGTTGTTTGTCCTTATTCCTCATAATTATAGTTTGCTCAGCTAAATGAGTTTTAAATTTTATAGCTAAGTTAATAATCTCATGAAAACGTGTTCAATTAGAACTCATTGCAACTCTTTTTGCTTCTATAATGCCCATTGATCACATTGCAGCTGCTTTATCCCCATCAATAAACCTTAAATCTTGGGGTTCAGATTGTAGAGAAAGGAAAATAAAATCAGGAGATGGACAATATTTTAAGGAGCAGACTGAAACATAGTCATGGATAGGCAAAGGGCAGAATGATGGGAGGAGTTGTTTAGCACTGATCATCAATCTCAAAATACAAGAACAAGAATCAAAGTCAATCACAAAGATCCTTACACTTTTTAAAATTCTTCTATCACTAAGATATATTTTTTATTTTGTTAGAAAATGAGAATCCAAAACTGTTTGCCACACACTGCTATCTTAAATAATGTGTGCACAAAGATATCATATTCCCTGCCCCTGTGATCTGACCAGCAATGGACATTGTTACAATTAGATAGATAGATAGATAGATAGATTTTTATTGTCATTGTCACTTTTACAAAGGAACAACGAAATTGAAGGTGCAATCGACTCAGTGTGAGGAATAAGAGTTAAAAAGACAAGAAGAGAGAAAATAATAACAAACCGAATAGTAATAAGTCAACAAGTGCAATTTGTATATTTAAGGTCTATATTGCACATTGGAAGAATAATATGGAGCAGTTTTATTCTGAGTTAACAGTGTGGTGGTATCCATGCCTAACCACAACAAAATGATGTTGCCAATTAAAACAAATTTTTGGCATGGACCTTAATAGAAGTGAATTTAGAATAATAATAATATTTCAAAATGTTCTTAAATAAATACAAGAATAAAATAGAATTTTAAACTGTGGTTGACATTCATGACCCTCAGCACTTTTTCCTGAATATGCTTGTGAAAATGAAATGGGATAAGTATACTGTAGACTAATAGCTAGGTGAGTTGATATGGCAGTTTTTATAGCAAGTATTAATATCTAATAAGGACAATATTAAGTGAATTAATTTAATTTTCATGCTTATCCAATCAAAGGAGAGGGATTATAATTAACAATGTTTTCATCTTCTTTTTATTATAATTATGACTTTAATAAAAACATACAAGCGAGCCTTGGATTAACTAGAAACTTAAATATCCATTGAAACTGTCCATTAATGGAGAAATTGGCAAAAATGCACAATGGTTATTTAGTTTATGGAAGAAGCATTTCAAACATCTTAATAAATTCACAGTTAAGCATTATTGCTGTACTTTAAATTACAAAAGACAAATATTTAAGCTAAATGAATCAGGAGTATCTATAGTATCTTAACCTTATGTTTAAATGCCCCACAGTTTTTGATTATGAAACAGTACCTCATAGGGCTGGAAAAAGCACAATTATGCGGAAGACCTACTGCTAAATGACAATTGATCAAACAAACTGTTCAGCAAAAAAATACAAGTTGAATATACTTTTACATTGCATAGAGGTATGCTTATATATACATACTGTGTATCATATACTGCATTCCAATGTTATACTGCTGGTGTATGCTTCCAAATGCATTACTGACTAGTGATATAATAAAACTGAAGAATGACTTTTGGATGCATTTTTTGTATATTGAATTATGTAAAGGTTCTGTATGATGGAACCAGTTTTCTGAGCAGAGTAAAATTACGTGGGACACAACAGTCAAAAAGAGCACTCTCATGAAGAATGTTGTCTTTATTTAAATATTGAAGTTTACTATATTTTATTTGTTTGATCTTTGGGATTGAATGCAGCTTTTGGCTTTCAGTATCAGAAAATTGGGCTTGCCATTAGAGGTTATATAGAATTGTTTGTATGCAATGTTTTGAGGTAAGTATAAAATCCCTGTGTATCTGAATAATGAAGATTTATGTTTTAATGAATCTTAAGGATTTCTGTTTGCCATATGAAAGTATATTATTTGTGTAAATTGTTAATGTGATGTCTTTGACACAGTATTTTAAAAGCCACCACACATGCTCATTGACATCTGAGATTGTTAGTAGTTTCTAGTGAATTTCTTCTGGTGATCTTCTTTGTAAGAATTAACCTGCCTTTTTTGAAAACAAAATCACCAAGTGGTAGGGTTTCCCAGATATTATATATAAGTGTAAAAAGTGTTACATTATTTCACATGTAAGCCTACTACCACAGATATACTTTAAAATTGCAAAGACAATTACAGAGCAGTGTACAGTATATATAGGTGTTGAATTAGGTCCAGGCTGGTCCTAGGTGTCCGCAGTGAAGCTACAGTGTAGAAAGCTTGGCCAAGAAAGTGACAAGTAACTTATTTCTTATTTGTTTTACATGGGGGCATAATGTACTGCAGACCTGAATATCAGATTAATAGATTTTGCTTTCAAATATATTAGCTGAATTATTAAATTCCTCAAATTACATCTTAAATGACAGAAAAGCAAAAAAGTGCCATGCAGACAATTTTTTTTTTTCTTCTTCTAGCACTGAGGCAGGCAGCGTGCTGTTTTAAAAATTGCTTCCATATTAGATGTGTAAGAATACTTGGGTCATAATTTTTATTGACCAAACTCCAGCCAAGGAGAGCAAATATATAATTTGTTGACGCTCTCTAGTGATAAACAAAATAGTTCAGTTGTGTTTCACATGCAGTTTTGTGAAATTGACTCTGAAATTATTTTTTTATTTGATTTAACAGTCTTAAAATGCAAAACTCCCTAGTTTATTGTTGGAGTGTTTTAAATGTTTTGGGATGGAAAACAATGATTAGTACTAAAGATTAGTACCTAAAGATTTATTCACACTAATATATTTTCCTGCATTGTTTCCATAGCTGTATAATGCAGGTAAATCCACAGTACAGCAGTCATTTCAGTTGCGTTTTAGGGTTCTTGTTTACATAACTGTGTAGGAATACAGTGGGTTTTTAAAAATTTAACACCAAAAATGCACCATGTTGTACATTATGGTGTTTTCTTCACAGGAAAATTGACAACATGGGAACTCGCCCATTCCCATTTGTAGATACCTGCTATGTGTATGCACACTCCATGCCATGGAGGAATGTACTAAGTATTGTATCTGTGTCTGCTGCATCATCAAGATTGTGATTTCAAAGACTGGCATCATCAAGTAACTCTGGTGTTTTTTTTTAAAGCAGGAAATTATAAATAGAAGCTTATGGTTTTTTTGGTGTGTCAAAGGCATAGTTGTGAAACCCTTTAACCTTTAACAGTTCTTTTAAGTTTTTCTTCAAATTCAATTTCCTCATCACCATTGCTGTCATTCATCACAAAAATTAATTATAATGCAAACATTATATTTGGAAATTACAAAGTGTTCAGTGAGCAGCTGATTTATTGTGCATAGCTGCTTTAGAGGTAGACATTTGGTTCATATCTAGGAGACACTCAATGGGCACAGTTTGTAGATGATATATTGTAAAAATATTTGCTTAGTATGTTACATAAATGGGTTTATGACTTCTTTTGCAGCAATGTAAAGTAAAAATCTTTGGCACTGTGTTACAGTCAAATTGCAAGTACATGATGAACCTTTGAAAAATTATAACAAATTATAACATGATTTTTATGGAGTTCTATTAAAAAATTTTCAATCAATCAGATAAACAAACCTAAAAATACTGAAAATGATTTTTTTGTGGAACTGCAGTTGACAGGTTTTTGAGATATTTGTTAACATTATTGTTTTTATAAATTAAGAAAAAATGCATCACTTTTAAATTGATACATTTAAGGTATAGTTTAGAAAGGGGGACAGAAAAAAGTTTATACAAATGCTTCACTATTATCTAAAACGCAACACCTTAGATTTATTTCTTCCAAGATATCGCTCTAGTGTCAAATTACATTTGAGCAGGTGTCCTATGGATAATTCTTTTGAATTTTGTGTAGCTGGTAGTTATTTGCTAAACAGCTTTGGGATATGAGTGTTTATACAATTAGTAATTAATTACACCCTGGCTGTGGGAAAGCAGTTTTTTGATGATCACTGTGTATACTGTTAGTGAAAGAAAAAAAAACAATTGACATGCAGAACACTTTAAAATTTTAACTGCCTTTAATTAAGATCACTTTTTAATATTATGTGTGGATTAATGATCTTTAGAATGCTGCTGTATATACGTGAGATGAATTGTATGACCAAGAAATAAAGAAGAGTATTCTAAGATTGCACAATGGAAATAATGGTAGGATGGATACCAGTGCAATATAAGTAAGCAGGAAAGTCAAGGCAGGCTATAGAAATATCAGACTTAAAAGTTAAATATGACCAAAGTAAAGGTTAACTACTTGTAGCTGGGTCCAGGAATCCAGAGGCAAAAGGATGGTTAAACTAGCAGAATCCAAACCATAGGCTTTAGATTTCGTTGACCCAGAACTAAAAGAGAAAGTTAAATTTCCCTGTCTGTCTGTCTGTCTGTCTGTCTGTCTGTCTGTCTGTCTGTCTGTCTGTCTGTCTGTCTGTCTGTCTGTCTGTCTGTCTGTCTGTCTGTCTGTCTATCTATCTATCTATCTATCTATCTATCTATCTATCTATCTATCTATCTATCTATCTATCTATCTATCTATCTATCTATCTATCTATCTATCTATCTATCTATCTATCTATCTATCTATCTATCTATCTATCTATCTATCTATCTATCTATCTATCTATCTATCTATCTATCTATCTAAAGCTGTAGTTATTAAGAGCAGAATTTGACTAAAGTCGGATACAACAAATGCAAAGTACAAGGGACTAGGTGCCGGATTTATCAGTTGTTAAGGTGCTGAGTATCTGAAGATGATCGCGGCATGAATTATGTATTATTCTTGAAATGCCACCCTACCTGTTCTCAACTGCTTGTCTTGCCAATGCAGGTCACATTTAAAAAAAAAAAAAAAAAAAAAAAAAGACGGCACAGAAGATGGTATGAGACTTTTAAAACGTATCACGTCATTACTTTGAGGAATATGCAACTCTTGAATATAAAAGCACCACGAATGCATTTGTATGTCACCATTTTACTTCACCACTTCAGACCATTCATCAAACATCAAAGTACCCACAACGATCCCAGAGGATCCTCAAAGCGGCTTTCTGTCACATGTAGATAGTAAACTGAGACTCTGACGTCACATTCCGACATTTATCACACTGTGCCCCCCGACTTTTTGCTGGTACTGCAACTCGCTCACACGTCACGTTCATTTCTGAGGATGTGCTCAGAGGACGCGTCAAATGAACACTGGGAATGGGTGACAGCCATGATGCGTGAGCATACGTGTTATGAGCGTAATGAGCCCTTAGAATTACTTACGAATGTTACGAAATCACTTGTCCTATGCGTCCTAACTCACCAGTACAAGAAAACCTCCATATATGATATGTTGTTTGACTTATTTTGATGTCTAGTTATGAAATATATGTTTTTGCCAATCCCCTTTTTGGCCCTGTTAACCAGGAAACCTCCATTTTTTTAGGCCATTTTTGGACTATTGTTTGTGAAGCAAGTTACACCCTTATTATAAAGAGTAAACCAAATGTCTTGGTTTCTTGTTACTCCATTTCACACAATTTGGGTAAAGATGGGTAATATAGACTAGTAGTGTGTTTTATGCTATTTGGTGTTTGCTGATAATGAATATGATATTTTTGATAGTTGATTCTTTACCAGTGGTCCTAGTCCTGTAAGAGCTACTCCCAGAAAATATAGAAAAGCAAACTTAAGACAAACTGTAAGTATGTAGGGTATCATTAGACTATATTTTTTTAAGTACATGATTCAGCTTTTAACCGAAAGAAAGGTTCTTACCAGTTTTACTAATGCCTTTGGAATTTTTAAAAACCTGGATTAAATCTCAGTGCAGCCTTTAAAGAGATTTAATTATCTGAGCCCCTAAGAGTAGGACCTGCCCTTTAGTCCAAGGTTATAGAGTGTTACTATACCCTGTACATCTTGTATTGCTACTATGTCTTTGTAGGTGACCAGAACCTCACACAGTACTGTGGATGTGTGTTACTAGTACATTGTACACTCTTAATGTAATGATTTGGATTAATATTCAGGAGGTTTTACAATATAAGATACAGTAACATTTTATTTGCATTTTAATTGTTTCTGTACATTGCCTAGATAGTGCCATGCCATATCAAAATAAACTTCTAAATTCTTTTTCCCCCCAGGTTCCTCTCCTCTAGGTCAGTGTTGCTCATTTTATATTTAAAGCTGTGATCCTTTTGTGGACATTTATACAGTACTCTGCACTTTTCTATGTTAAACTCTATTTTCCAAGTGTTTGTCCAGTTTTAAATATTGTATGGATATTTTTGTCAAATTTGGATTCCCTTTCTAAACACTTGCTAGCTGTTATTCAGTGTATTACTTTCACACAAGTAATTTATTTCTGATTATACTGTAGTTTCCATAATTTTCAACAGGTTAGAAGTAATGCCTATTGTCGTATTAGTGGATTCAATTGTATCTGCCTTCTTATGGATTGGGGTCATATTGGCAGCTTATCAGCCATCAGGCACTTCTTCAACCTGATACACTCCCAATATCTATGCAAAAGGACGAAGGTCCAAGTCTTTAGAGTCTTTGAGCTTCCTTTCTTGCTATATGGTTGCGAGACATGGATGGTATCCAGTGACCTGAGACGAAGACTCCTTTGGTACTGTGTCTCTCCGGAAAATACTTGTGTACCGTTGGTTCGACTTTGTGTCGAATGAGTGGTTGCTCATGGAGTTCCGACTGAGGCACATTACCTGCATTGTGAGGGAGCGTCAGTTACAGCATTACGGCCATGTGTCACGTTTCCCCGAGGGTGATCCAGCTCGTAAGATCCTCATTGTTGAGGACCCGAGTGGCTGGACCATGCCAAGGGGTCACCCACGTAACACCTGGCTGCGGCAGATAGAGGGTCATTTCCGGAGGGTGGGACTGGACCACGTGTCTGCCTGGGGGGTTGCCAACTGGGATCCTGAGTTGTTTCATCATATAGTGGGTGTGGCAACGCACTGTACCAGTGCATTCTCCCCAACTTGACTTGACTTGACTTGACTTGATGTGACAGAATGCTGCTATGTGGATTATCCGGGATCGATGTGCGCGCTTCGATGTTTGATGAATGGTTCGATATGGTGAACCAAAATGCCAAGATACAAATGCATTCGTGGTGCTTTTATATTCAAGCAACGCATATTCCCCATCGTAATAACATGATACATTTTAGAAATCACACATGCCATCTTTTGTGCCGTCTTTTTTTTCTGTGGCTTCCTCCTGACCTGACAGCAGCGGCAAACAGCAATAGATCACCACACAGAACACATTAAATGTATGATATTCCAACTCTCTGCACATTTAGAATCCTTAGATTTATATTTGATATCACTTTCATGATGAAATGCATTAAAGTATGTATATTACATTTTACAGATAAATCATTAATTTTGTTTAAATAATGTATATTGTTAATAATTACACACATGGGAATGACACGGTGGCGGAGTGGTAGCACTATTGTCTTGCAGGGAGTCACGTCGCTGGTGTTCCCTGCCTGCAGTTTGCATGTTTTCCTGCTGGGTTTCCACACTGTGCTCCGGTTTCCTTCCAAAGATGTGCAGATTTGGTGACACTAAAATGATGTCAGTGTATGTGAGTGCTTGTATTCACCTTGTGATGAGCTGATGCCCCGTGTAGGGATTGTTTCTGCCTCGTGCCCAATGCTAGCAAGAATGGGCACATCCCTGGATTGATGGATTTAATCATTAAACATCCTTTTCAGAGATATTGCGATAAGGTGTCATCGGAATTTAATGGATGTTCCAGGCAATTTACAACACAGCGAAGCCGAACCTGTTCTCACCGTGATAATATCTCTCACTGCCACCTGGTGGATTCTTCCAGATTTACGTAAAGTGTGCCCACGAGTATAATCAGTACAACACTTGCATAGCAGGAGCTTCCCCTGGAGCATGTGTGGCATCACGTGAAGTATAAACCTGGCCTTAAGTGTAGTATATATTGAGTTAATTTGCTATTTGTTGCCAAAATTATTTTTTCTTCTGTATCATTTTTAAATGCTGTTTGCCTTTCTTTCAGTAGCAATTCTTTTTTCAGTTTCTCTTTTAACATTAGACATGCTTTGATTACTTCCTGCTGTTTCTAGTATTTTGAATTTTGTAGGTTGTTTTAAAATGTTGTGTTCTGTGGAGAGCTTTTATGTTATTAATAATCCCTTTATTCACCCATTTTATTTTTGGAATGTATTTTGGCTAGAATCCCCAATATCTCTGAGCTGACTCCATCAGTTATTTATATTTGCATTATTTTCATTTTCCTTAATTTGTTTCATAGGTATTTTCTTCATCCCCAGAAAGCTTTCACAAATTATTACTGTTCATGTTGGTGAATATTTGGATGCTTTCAAATACAATTTTGGGTTTAACCATGTTGTGATTGTTGTTGGTCAAATGATCAATATTGTTAGTTTCTCTTATTCTGTCTTTATTATTAGAAAAGACAAAGTCTATACTGGCATTACCTCATTCTGTTTTTGGGACAAATTTAGGAAATAGTCATTTGTCATAAGTGTCATTTGAACTTCCTTTTCTGCATTTTCAAGAGGGACTTTCCAATCAGTGTTTGGAAAGTTCAAATCCTCCATGATCAGCTCATCTTTTTATTATTATTCTTTATTCAGTGATGACACTCTTAAATCATTTTCCTGGATTTCTGGCATCTGGTTTACTGCACAGCCCACTGTATCCTGAAAGAGCACAACATGGCAAGATTAGTTCTGTTTATGAGCATGATTAAAAAAAAAAAAAAAAAAAAAAAGGCCAAAGCAAAATACAATGGCGCATTCCTGCATCTTTTAAAGGTTTTATTTCTCATGAGAGACATTGCCTTCTTAGGTTTACTAGTGAACTTTGTTCTGTGTTCAAATGGAAATTGCTGTGCTTGGCTATCTGAAACTGCAGCTGCTTTATCAGAAATTGTGTTAGCAGAAGTGTTTGGCTGACTGTCTTGTGTTATACTGCTTAAGCTCTCTGGGAGAACCAGGCAAAGTCTTTCAGTCACAATATTAATGAATATTTGTGGGTGGCATAGTGGATAGTGTTACCCCCTCGCAGATTTAATGTCCTTGGTTCAAATTCTCCACTTGGTTATTATATTTGTGGAGTATACACAATCTGTGTTCATCTGCTCTGACTGGTTCCTCTTACTTACCAAAAGACATGCTAGTTAACTGGCCATGTGTGAAAGGGAGTATGGTTATTTACATGATTAAGCTCTGTGATGAACTGGGTCCCGTGCAAAGACTGTTTCCCATCTTGCACCCATTACTGCCAGTATAAGGTCTGAGACCCTCCAACACTGAATTAGATTTAAGCAGTTTTGAAAATGTTATGTATGTACAGTATATATCAAAATTTACCATAACATTCTAAAACCAATAATCAGATTTATTGTTCCAGGTGGCTGGAGTCTGTCAGAGCAGTATTGACCACAAACAATGAAGCACCAGACTTTGTGTTACTAATACAAGTAGTATAAATAAATGTTAGAATCTGCAATTAACCTATTACAAACATGTTTAGGATTTGTCGGGGGAAGGAGAGGGTACTGGGGGGAAATATGTTTCCTTTTTCTCATAGCTAAATACAGACAGAACTATAGATGTATTAATTTTTAAACCTGTCTTAATATTTGACTATGTTTATATTAATAAATCTGTATATTCTTGACAAATAAAAAGTTGCAATTATAATACTTCCTGGAATATTAATGGGGGAATCTAATTACTTGAACAGGAAAACTAAAATGCATTTTTTCTTGTACTTATGGCATGGTGTGCTGCAGTGTTTTCAACTGAGTCACTTCCCATATCCTACTGTGTTGCAAATCACTTGTGCTGTAGATGTATTTACTGTTCTGTATATCTATTATCCATTTTCACATTCTTGTTTTTATAGTTTAGGGCTGTAGGGTGCCAGACCCAATCCTTGTAGCAAGAAATGTAAGATGGGAGCCTACTCTGTGAATTGCGGGTATAAACAATTTATTGTGCCTGATTAACAAGATGAATGATTCATTAAATTAGTTTATATATTTGGAAAAAAGAAAGTCTGGGGTACTCAGAAAATAAAACCCTCTCAAATAAGGGGATAAGAACACTGCATGTTCATGTATTGAATGTAGTGTTTTTCTGTTTGGGTGGTAGGCTGCAAGACAATTGATAGTGTGAGATTTACAGATTGAAAAAATGCACAGTTTAGTGAGGCAGCCACTTTGAAGCCTGTCTGGTTGAACATTTTTTACTTTAATGTATCAGTGTGAGTTGTAAGGTGGCTTTCAAGTACGTTTCAACGTCAGTTGAGAAACTCGGGCTAATTTAAGCCACACTAAACAGGTGAGATGGATTTGTGGTGTTTTTATTTTTCCTATGCTGGGATAACACCTGCCTATCCAAGACATCTTTTAATTTGAGTTCATCCATTTATTAAGCCAACTTATTTGTGTTACGATAACAAATGCATACAAGAACTGAACATTTTTTTTATTCTGATCTATTATATTGGTTTGATTGTTGTGCATATCACTTTCTTAGAATATTCATTTTCTAGGGCTATGCTACAGGGATTTTTATTTCTTTATTTCTGGAATACTTTTGTTTTTTTACTTTGGTATTGACCATCTTACAAACACCTACAGGAAAGTAACTAAAAGATATTTTTTTTTTTTTTTTTAATAAAATATGTATATGAAAAATGCAACCATTTAAAACACGAAAGTTCATTTTGGCACTGAACCTGGCAGTCATCACTCAGAATTTAAAGAATAAGCTTTTTTTTCCTCATTTTTAAAACAACATGGGTACGCTGTTTTGCAATATGTGTGTAATCTCAAAAGGAGGATCAATGCTCAGTAACATTTTTGACCTCTGAACCAATTAGCTTCATTGTAAAACACAAGAGAAGGCTTTTTTATTGTTATTATAAAATATACTTTACTTTAGAATACAATTTTCACATGACAAACTAATATACGAGGGGGAGTCATGTGATTTATTAGAAAATGGACCGAACCATTACAAAACTGAAAATGTAATTTGTCAAAGTAGTCTGCACCCTTCTCAATGTACTTGCACCACCTGCTGGGAAGTGCCTGGATTCCAGCAGAATAAAAGGTTTTGTCTTATCCTTGCAACTACTGGTGTACCCAAGTTATTGTCGAACACTACATGCTGAAGAGTAATACAGTCACTAGTACAAGTTACTGTGACTTACTGGAGACCAATGTGAAGCCTGCTATTCGATCCAAGTGGCGGAGACTGCTGTCTCAAGGAGTCCTCTTGCGGTAAGACAATGACCACCCACACACTAAGAACACCAAGGCTTGTCTGGAAAAACTGAAGTTTGAGGTATTGTCACATACTACTTATTTGCCAGATTTGACACCATGTGATTTTAACCTTTTGGACCGCTAAAAAAACATCTGGCAGGTGGTACAAGTGCATCGAGAAGGGTGGAGACTACATTGAGAAATTTTGTTAAGGTTTGTTCTGTTTTCTAATAAATCCCATTTTCTAACTTTAGCTTGCTCCCCCTCATGGACACAATGACTGTGCAGAGGTAACTGGTTGAAAAATACCAAATTCATCATTTAAAAACAACATTCTTTTTGTTTTATTTCTAGGTAAATATTTTTGCTTTCCTGGCTAGCATTTTTAATTTTATGGTTACAAAGATCATTAAACTTACCTTGTGTAACTTCAAGCAACAGGAAAGTGAGTTGGAGTTGTAGAGGTTCACACAAGCTTTGAACAGCAAGCTATTTAGTTTAGTGCTTTCATTTAAATATGATGCATTGGCTGTCTGATTTGTCATTAGTTGTGAGTATCAGACAATTAAGAGTCAGCAGTTTAACAAAACATAGCCACATGATTCTTGGTTTTTTTTTGTTTCTCTTAAGGTTTGGTGGTGAGATGATCAGGGGTTTTTGTCGTTCCCCCTAATTTTGTATTGCAGAACAGCAGTTTAGTGATTGCCTGCATTCAAACACAGACACTGTTCGCATTTTTGGAAGAGGAGGCTAAACGCTAAAAGCAGGGCTAGCTTTTGAAAAATAATGATGATCTTTTTTAGTCAAATATAAGCATTTTTGATGGACTGACAGGGAACATTTTTTTCTTGAACTGTATTGTGTATATCTGTATTTTGTTTTTCTCCAATTTTTGCCCAAGGTCTTATCTCCTTAAAAGATAAACATCAACTGTGTAAAAATGTAAAAGCCTCTGAAAGAACTGTGTTCTAACCTGTTAAATAAGAATTTAGAACTTTTTTGTGTTTATGAGGTACATGTCTAGTTTTCTTTTTATCATTTTCACATAAATGTATTTTTACATTTTCAGTTTTTGGTGGGCACAATTAAGCCACGCTATCACTGATATAACTATGTGTGGAATCTCCTCATTGTGCATACTTGATTCCAAATAGTAAAATCTTGCTTGAACCTCTGTCTTGCAACAGAGGGTAGGTGAATAACATTTGCATGCAGGAAGATTTTTGGCAGGAATCATTTATGGGAGTAATTTTTCAAAGATGTAGCAGCCACAACAATGTTCATACTATATGTTCGATGAGCCACAGAGAGATAAAACATCACTGCTAACCTACAAATACTTAACAATTGCTATGATTTAAAATTCTTTGGTTAAATTGATGTAAACTTATTTTTGTATATACTTATCTGTGGAATATTTCATTGTTGTACCAACTAAACACCTATTTTGCACATCAGTAAATATTTTTTTTATTTTAATTAAGATATTGAGATCTTACTTCATTACTGTTTTTGAACATTCATTAGGGAAGATTAATAACAAGACTGAGTAAGAAATACCACAGAAAACGTTGTTAATTTCAAAGTGATGTAACAAATATGCCTTACAAGATAAGGTAGTTCTCATAAGGTGACTTTACAGGAGAAAACATATACTGTATAGCAGGTTATATTATGAGGAGTTGCAGGTTACAAGTTATTTAGCTGTACTATACAAGTTTCTCTAACCTCTGTGAAAATAAAACCGGATAATGGCCAATATCTATTTTGTTTTTATTGTTGTCAATATTGAAATCATTAAAGCTATAGCATTCACTTGGGGGGGAAAAAAGTGTTTCTTGTAATGTAGTCATACATCATGTTATCTGTAGTTGGCTCAGATAAGCATGAGGCTGACATTAATCCTCTGTCTGCCTGATTAACCCAATTCTTTTCTATATTCTTTAAAGAACAGGTCATGGCTTTCTACAGTGCATTTAATAATCTTATGGAGTATAAAATAGCTGTAGGTGCAAATGTGACATTAAATGAGAATGTGAAGAATTGCTGTCAGAAATTAAGTCCTTGCAGTGATATCACTTCCAAATCAGTGTGTTAAAAAAATCTATAAAAAAAATCTTGAAATAATGAATGAGAAATTAAGTGCATTTGTCTTATTGTCATTGTATTAGAGTGACTGGAAAACTGAAACATATTGATTCCTTGAATGAAAAATTTGTTCAAAATTAAAGTTATAGAAAATTAGTAAATTTCACATGGGCACCACTGTATTGTTTACAGCAACAACCCAGCTGTTAGCCACATGGTTTCCAACCTGTAATGTCATCACGTCACAAGTTAACGGCAGGCACAAACTAATGTCTGAACTCTGACTAAAAGCAATTTAGTGTGGGAGAAGATAAAAGGGTTTCTAATAAATAATTTATAGTTTAATATTTTTGTTTTGGCTTGCTTTGTTCTTAGACCTGGTACTTTAGATTTTTTTTTGGTTTTGGTTCTTTTATAATCATACTTTGATTCTGGCTAGTTGAAAGAACGTTTCTTCTCAACATTCCTTTTGAAAGGCCTAAATTTCCTAGTCACAGAACTAACACAAAGTACTTGTTTCTGCACTTGTTTCAGTAACTAAAAAGAAAGTTTTTAATGTTTGTGTTATCTTATTGATTGGTTCATTGCCCTCCACTAAAGTATTAAATGATATACATGTTGCACATTGATCTGAAGTCTTTTTCTCAATTTTGCCTGACAGGTAGAAAAAATAGTTGACAGACGAAAGAATAAAAAGGGAAAATGGGAATATCTAATTCGATGGAAGGGTTATGGCAGCAATGAAGATACGTGGGAGCCGGAAAATCATCTCCTTCATTGTGAAGAGTTTATTGATGAATTTAATGGACTACAGTTTCACAAAGACAAACGTTCCAAACCAGGAAAGCATGGTGGAGCACCTCGTTTTCTGAGGCGAGGCATATCTTCAGATGGTATTCGGGGAAAAGTTGCAGCCCAGAGGAAAAGAAGAAGTAACTCAAATGGTTCTCAGAAACAACGAAAAGCCTGTGCTGGTAAACATCAAGGTGATAGGGCTACAAAGACTGTTACATACAGGACAACACCAAGTGGGTTACAAATCATGCCAATGAGAAAACCACACAATGGAGTACAAAATGGAGACAGCAACTTGCATTATGGAAATGCAGACCACTCACATAATGATGAAACAGAAAATGAAATGCCAGATGATCTAGACATCAATGATTCTCCCTTGATGAATGGAATTGGTAGGTTTTTTTTTTTTTTTTTTGGTAAGTTGGTGCTTTAATGTGATTTGTAACAATGAGAAAGCAGACCAACTTGCCAGTTTCAACAACTCTTAATTTGTTTTTCAAATTTGAATACATAAGCAAATATTCAGAGTTTATGTTGAATGTTTTAGCTTTTTAGCTACTTTGTAAAGTTTTCAGAGGCAGGTTTTAATTTAGTTTAGTGTAGCTATTCGATGGGTATACAGTATGTGGTTGTTACCTGTGGTATATGTCAAAACTCAAGCTGCCACAGTCTTCTCAAGTGGTAGACAGTTATTGCTTCCTACTAAATAACCCCTCAACAGAATGTTGTAGCACTAGTAATCTGGTGAAGAGATAGTGAAAGAACTGTATTAGAGATGTGTAAATAAATATTTGATAATGGTTTATAAATGGTAGAAAGACACCCCGATATGAGAGTCACTATGATGATATCTAGAGATTGACATAAACCTTGTTTGATACCTCTTTTGCTGTATTATGAGTAGCATATTATTTAGTGCTAATACTTAGTATCCATATTACTAAACGAGAATGGTAAACCAGATATGGAAGCAGGGACATGCCCGTGGACGCAAAAGACATAGTGCACAAGCGCCACACAAACCCCCCCCCCCCCCCCCCCCCCAATAGTGAAACGGGAGAGACTACGCACGTGTGCAGACGCCACACATTCACCCCCCCGCAACAGTACAAAATGGGAGAAACTACGAACCATCAGAGTAGGAAGCAAAGTAAAACGTCATAAAGAGAGGCCGCAAGCGGGATAAAGCGAGGTCAGAAATAAAACACAGAGTTGGAAACAAAATAAAACACAGAGTTGGAAACAAAGTCAAACTTCATAAAGGGATTAAAGAAACAAAGCACACCTACCCCCCCCGAGTTAAACGGGAGAGACTATGCACGTGCACAGACACCACACAAAGCACCCCCCATCACCCACCCCAAACCGCACCAGAGCAAAACGGGAGAGACTACAAACCGTCCGAGTAGGAAACAAAGTTAAACGTCATAAACAGGTAAACGAACAAGGACAAACACATAGAGAGCAGGTTACAAAACAAAGCCACCCTCCCCACAGTAAAACGAGAAAGAGTACGGACCGTCTGACATACCGCAAGCAGGATACAGCGAGGTCAGAAATAAAACACAGAGTAGGAAACAAACTAAAACTTCATAAAAGGATTAAAGAATGGGGACGAACACATGGAGAGCGGGTTACAGATGATGACAACTGGAATGCAACAGCTACTAAAAAAACCTATGGAATTAAACACATGCACACTGAGATACAGAATATAAAAGCAGAAACAACGACACTTAAACGTCCACACCACACAGCGGATGCGGACCCTGAAGGTTCAGGCGCCTACATCGGGCGTCAGAACGGGCAGTAAAGTACAAAAGCCAAATGCGCCTACACAGCATGGTAAGAACCGACATAATACGGAAGGCGCAGGCGTCGCCGCCATATTGTGAGTGGCACTAATGCGCCATATTGTGAGTGGCACTAATGCATACAGAGTCCACAAAGGTTCATACATCAAACCCGCAATGGTACGGACACGCGTCTCAAACCGCGGAAGCAAAACTGTCTCGGCTCCAAAACCAAACAGCTCAACAACTAACACAGCTTCGACACCGAGCCCGCGTGGACAGATCTAATGAACGTGGGATACGAAGTGAAACGGGAAACACTACAGAGTCCGCAGTGCTCCACAATGCACCGCATAATAGTTCGGAAAGAGCTACAGTGACACGGGCGAACGCTCTGAATTAAACATACGTCATCCTCACACGTCCAAACAATAGATAGATAGATAGATAGATACTTTATTAATCCCAATGGGAAATTCACATTTTCCAGCAGCAGCATACTAATACAATAAATAATATTAAATTAAAGAATGATGATAATGCAGGTGAAAAAAAGACAATAACTTTGTAGAATGTTAAATGTTAACGTTTACCCCCCCTAAGTGAATCACATTACAGTGATGCATTATTAACAGTACGATAAACATCACAGTATCGCAAACAAATGAACATTATTACTCGAAAAAGGCAAGATATATTCACCACGGACCACGTGTCATTAAAGCAAAAGCACAATAAAGCGAGATCAGAAATAAAAGACAGAGTAGAAAGCAAAGTGAAACGTCATAAACAGGTACACGGGCGAACGCTCCGTATTAAACGTGCGTCATCCTCACACGTGGCTGCCCAGCGGGCACGGGTTCAAACCACTGGGGGTAGGCGAGCGAAGCGAGCAGGGGGCAGAGCCCCCTTGTCTTTAAGAATATATGCTCATTTTTTAACTGGTATGGAAATTTCAGCTTTAAAGAAAAATGTCCAACACCTTTTTACACAGTAATATTACTATCTTTTTATTTGCAAAGGTTGTGTTTTAGATCATGTATGTTTACACTCATTTAATGCTGTGATTATATATTGAAAAAATTGCTACATTGAAACAAAATTATTATTACATTACCTTTATACTATATAGATTATATATCTATAAGCATGAGTAGGGCACAAAAATACATCTAGAAAATAACTTCTTGTCTTACCTTTAAGACTTGTTCCTCTCTCTCTCTCTCTCTCTCTATCTATATATATATATATATATATATATATATTCACAGTGCATCTGGAAAGTATTCACAGCGCATCACTTTTTCCACATTTTGTTATACTACTGCCTTATTCCAAAATGGATTAAATTCATTTTTTTCCTCATAACTCTACACACAACACCCCATAATGACAACATGAAAAAAGTTTACTTGAGATTTTTTGCAAATTTATTAAAAATAAAAAAAATTGAGAAAGCACATGTACATAAGTATTCACAGCCTTTGCCATGAAGCTCAAAATTGAGCTCAGGTACATCCTGTTTCCCCTAATCATCCTGATCATGACATGAGATGTTTCTGCAGCTTAATTGGAGTCCACCTGTAGTAAACTCAGTTGATTGGACATGATTTGGAAAGGCACACACCTGTCTATATAAGGTCCCACAGTTGACAGTTCATGTCAGAGCACAAACCAAGCATGAATTCAAAGGAGTTGTCTGTAGACCTCCAAGACAGGATTGTCTCCAGGCACAAATCTGGGGAAGGTTACAGAAAAATTTCTGCTGCTTTGAAGGTCCCAATGAGCACAGTGGCCTACATCATCCGTAAGTGGAAGAAGTTTGAAACCACCAGGACTCTTCCTAGAGCTGGCCGGCCATCTAAACTGAGCGATCGGGGGAGAAGGACCTTAGTCAGGGAGGTGACCAAGAACGCGATGATCATTATGTCAGAGCTCCAGAGGTCCTCTGTGGAGAGAGGAGAACCTTCCAGAAGGACAACCATCCCTGCAGCAATCCACCAATCAGGCCTGTATGGTAGAGTGGCCAGACGGAAGCCCGCCTGGAGTTTGCCAAAAGGCATCTGAAGGACTCTCAGACCATGAGAAAGAAAATTCTCTGGTCTGATGAGACAAAGATTGAACTCTTTGGTGTGATTGCCAGGCGTCACGTTTGGAGGAAACCAGGCACCGCTCATCACCAGGCCAATACCATCCCTACAGTGAAGCATGGTGGTGGCAGCATCATGCTGTGGAGATGTTTTTCAGCGGCAGGGACTGGGAGACTAGTCAGGATAAAGGGAAAGATGACTGCAGCAATGTACAGAGACATCCTGGATGAAAACCTGCTCCAGAGCGCTCTTGATCTCAGATTGGGGCGACGGTTCATCTTTCAGCAGGACAACAACCCTAAGCACACAGTCAAGATATCAAAGGAGTGGCTTCAGGACAACTCTGTGAATGTCCTTGAGTGGCCCAGCCAGAGCCCAGATTTGAATCCGATTGAACATCTCTGGAGAGATCTTAAAATGGCTGTGCACCGACGCTTCCCATCCAACCTGATGGAGCTTGAGAGGTGCTGCTAAGAGGAATGGGCGAAACTGGCCAAGGATAGGTGTGCCAAGCTTGTGGCATCATATTCAAAAAGACTTGAGGCTGTAATTGCTGCCAAAGGTGCATCGGCAAAGTATTGAGTAAAGGCTGTGAATACTTATGTGATTTCTCAGTTTTTTTATTTTTAATAAATTTGCAAAAACCTCAAGTAAACTTTTTTCACGTTGTCATTATGGGGTGTTGTGTTGTAGAATTCTGAGGGAAAAAATGAATTTAATCCATTTTGGAATAAGGCTGTAACATAACAAAACGTGGAAAAAATGATGCGCTGTGAATATTTTCCAGATGCACTGTGTGTATAATATATATATATATATATATATATATATATATATATATATAATATATATATATATATATATATATATATATATATATATATACAGTATATGTGTGTATATATATATATATACTGTATATACAGTATATATATATATATATATATATATATATATATATATATATATATATATATACAGTTAGGTCCACAAATATTTGGACAGAGACAACTTTTTTCTAATTTTGGTTCTGTACATTACCACAATGAATTTTATTTTATTTATTTATTAATTTTTACTGTAATCGTTTCATACAAATATATCAACTTATAAAAAAACAAAATTGAAGACAAGTCAAACCCCACCCCTGAGAAGGAGAGCTAAGCCAAAGGAGAATTGCTTACGGCTTTTTAATAAGGCAACAATATATAGAAGAAAGGGAGAAATAAATGTATAGGTAAATAAGAGATGGAGAAGGGAATTAAATGCGGTAATAGTTATTTCTCTTATTCTAAAATAATATTGATTAGATCCTGCCAGGTTTTGAAAAAACTTTGTACAGATCCTCTAACTGAGAATTTGATTTTTTCCAATTTCAAATAATATAAAACATCGGTTTCCCACTGACTTATCAGAGGAGAGTTAGGATTCTTCCAATTTAACAGAATAAGTCTGCGTGCCAAAAGTGTAGTGAATGCAATCACTGTTTGCTTGTCCTTCTCCACTTCAAGTCCGTCTGGAAGAACACCAAACACAGCTGTTAATGGGTTAGGAGGGATTGTGATACCAAGGCTGTCTGAAAGGCACTTAAAAATTTTGGTCCAAAATGATGTTAGTTTGGTGCAGGCCCAGAACGTGGCCCAGTGAGGCATGAGCTTGGTTGCAGCGTTCTCAGGTTGGATCTTGCCCTGGAAACATTTTGGACAGGTTTAAGAGAGACAGATGGGCTCGATATATAATTTTTAGTTGAATAATTCTATGCTTTGCGCATATGGAGCTCGAGTGAATTCTCTGCTTTGCTACCTTCCACTCCTTTTCTGATATATTGATTAAGAGATCTTCTTCCCAATGTCCTCTTGGATCTTTGAAAGGTAGGGACTCTAATAGGATTTTATATAATGCGGAAATGGTGTTTAATTCCTTGAAATTGAGCAGTATTTTTTCCAGCATTGTGGAGGGTGCGAGGTGGGGGAAATCGGGCAATTTCTGTTTAACAAAATTTCTAATTTGAAGATAGTGAAAGAAATGTGTAGCTGGGAGGTTGCATCTTTTGAACAATTACGCTCAAAATTCAAATATGTTGTCTATATAAAGATCTCTGAGCATTTTAATCCCAAAACTTTTCCAGGTATTAAAAACTGGATATGTTTGCGAGGGTTGAAAGAGGTGGTTCTCTTGCAGAGGTGCCACAGATAAAAGATATTCCACCTTAAAATGCTTTCTAAGTTGGTTCCATATTCTGAGTGAGTAAAGCACAATTGGGTTATTAGTATATTTGCGATAACTTGCATTTATTGGAGAGCAGAGCAGGGAGTATAAAGAAGTACTACAGGATTTTACTTCTATTGCGAGCCAAGCCTGTGTATGTTCATTTATTTGTGTCCAGGTTTTTATAGCTTGTGTGTTTGCTGCCCAGTAATAAAACTGAAAATTAGGTAAAGCCATGCCACCTTCTGCCTGAGGTCTTTGTAGGGTCGCTCTTAGGATTCGTGGGTGTTTTGAGTTCCAAATGAATGAGGTTATTGTTGAATCTAACTGTTTAAAAAACGATTTATTGATATATATTGGAATGTTTTGAAATAAAGAAAGAAGTTTAGGAAGGATATTCATCTTAACAATGTTAATTCTTTTGGCTAGAGTGAGATGAAGGGTTAACCATCAATGCAAGTCTTGCTTAATTTTTTCCATACAGACAGCAAAATTTTGTTGATAAAGAGCTTTATGTTTACTTGTGATATTTACCCCTAGGTATTTAAACTGATCTGCTATGGTTAAAGGGGTGGGGTATCCAATCTAATATTATATGCTTGTGAATTCACTGGAAAGAGTATACTTTTATTCAGATTAATTTTAAGACCAGATATCTTTTGAAATTCTGTTAGTGCTGTTAAAACTGCAGGGACAGTGTTTTCTGGGTCTGATATATATAAAACCATATCATCTGCATATAGAGAAATTTTCTGTTCCAGTCCTTCTCTGACAATCCCCTTTATCTGATAAGAATTTCGGCAGTGAACCGCCAGTGGTTCAGTGGCGATTGCAAACAGCAGTGGCGACAAGGGACATCCTTGTCTGGTACCATGTTCTAGCTTAAAGTAGTCTGAGCAAATGTTATTAATACAAACTGAGGCTTCTGGATTGGTATACAGTAGTTTGATCCATGCACAAATATTCGGGCCAAACCCAAATTTCTCCAATGCAGTGAAAAGGTAGTTCCATTCAATCATATCAAATGCTTTTTCTGCGTCTAATGATAGTAATATCTCTGGGGTGTTTGATTTTGCTGGTGAATATATAACATTAAACAAGTGTCGGAGATTGGAAGATAGATGTCGGCCTTTAATAAATCCAGTTTGATCCTGTGATATTACCGAGGGCAGCACTTTCTCCATTCTTCTAGCTAGAATTTTTGAGAGTGTCTTAACATCATTATTCAGGAGTGAAATTGGTCTGTATGATGCACATTGTAACAAGTCCTTATTTTGTTTAGGAAAGACAGTGATTAATGCTTGTCGAAATTTTTGAGGTAGTATTTGGTTGTCTCTAGCTTCTGTAAATGTTGCCAATAAGAGGGGAGCTAGCTGAGTGGAGAATTTCTTATAAAATTCTACAGGGTAACCATCAGGGCCTGCTGATTTCCTGCTTTGAAGTGACTTTGTAACATCTAGTAATTCTGTTAGCGTTAGAGGTTTATCCAGTTCCTCAGCACTTAAAGCATCTATTTGTGGTGTCTGCAATGTATCCAGAAACGCATTAGATTGTGTGTTGTCTTCTTTGAGCTCAGTAGAATATAAGGATTTATAATAATCTCTAAATGCGTGCATTATATTTTTATGGTCAATAATTTCTTCTCCATTTGTGTTGGTGATTACTGGTATTGCATTGTGAACTTCTTGTTTGTGAATTTGTTGAGCTAAAAGCTTATTAGCTTTTTCTCCGTGTTCATAGTAATGATATCTAGACTTTTAAATAAGTTGTTCAGTTTCTTTAGTAGTTAAGATGTTAAGTTCTGTATGCAGGGCCTGCCTTTTCCTGTGGAGAGCTTCACTTGGACGCCTGGCTTGTTCTTCATCTATTCTAGTAATTTCGCTTCTTAGCTCTGACACTTTCTTGGTTTCTAATTTATTTCTGTGGGAAAGATATGAAATAATCTGTCCTCTTAAGAAGACCTTTAGAGTTTCCCAGAGTGTTCCTGCAGAAACCTCTGTGGGCGTGTTTGTCTCAAGGAAGAAGCTGATTTGTTTGGACATAAATTCTGTGCAGTTCTCGTCTGCCAATAGAAGAGGGTTAAGGCGCCATCTGCGAGGTGAGTGTGAGGGGCTTAATGATTTTAGCTCCAAGACTAGAGGGGCATGGTCGGAGATAACAATTGTGTCATATTTGCATGATTTATTTGTAGGCAGGAAATTATTATCTATAAAAAAATAATCAATTCTTGAGTAGCTATAATGCACTGGTGAGTAGAACGAATTTGTTCTTGAGTTTGAGTTAAGAAACCTCCAGGGGTCTGATAAGTTGTGATCATTTAAAAACTGTGTAATTGTCTTTGCAGTATTAGATGTCATCCCCCCCGTCACAGGAGTCCTATCTAAAAGTGGATTTAAAACACAATTAAAGTCCCCAGCCATTATAATTTCATGAGCGTTCACATTGAGAATGGATGCAAATAGATTTTGCATGAATTCCTTATCATCGACATTGGGTGCATAAACATTTATCAAAATCATTTTACTACCACAATGAATTTTAAATGAAACAACTCGGATGCAGTTGAATTGCAGACTTTCAGCTTTAATTTAGAGGGGTGAGCAGAACGATTGCATAAAAATGTGAGGCAACTAAAGCATTTTTTTTAACACAATCCCTTCATTTCAGGGGCTCAAAAGTAATTGGACAAATGAAATAACTAGAAATAAAATGTTCATTTCTAATACTTGGTTGAAAACTCTTTGCTGGCAATGACAGCCTGAAGTCCTGAACTCATGGACATCACCAGATGCTGGGTTTCCTCCTTTTTAATGCTCTGCCAGGCCTTTACTGCAGCGGCTTTCAGTTGCTGTTTGTTTGTGGGCCTTTCTGTCTGAAGTTTAGTCTTCAACAAGTGAAATGCATGCTCAGTTGGGTTAAGATCAGGTGATTGACTTGGCCATTCAAGAATTTTCCACTTCTTTGCTTTAATAAACTCCTGGGTTGCTTTGGCTGTATGTTTTGGGTCATTATCCATCTGTATCATGAAATGCCGCCCAATCAATTTGACTGCATTTAGCTGGATTTGAGCAGACAGTAGTATGTGTCTGAACACCTCAGAATTCATTCGGCTGCTTCTGTCCTGTGTCACATCATCAATAAACACTAGCCACTGGCAGCCATGCACACCCAAGCCATCACACTGCCTCCACCGTGTTTTACAGATGATGTGGTATGCTTTGGAGAATGAGCTGTTCCACGCCTTCTCCATACTTTTTTCTTGCCATCATTCTGGTAGAGGTTGATCTTGGTTTCATCAGTCCAAAGAATGTTTTTCCAGAACTGTGCTGGCTTTTTTAGGTGTTCTTTAGCAAAGTCCAATCTAGCCTTTCTATTCTTGAGGCTTATGAGTGGCTTGCACCTTGCAGTGCACCCTCTGTGTTTACTTTCATGCAGTCTTCTCTTTATGGTAGACTTGGATATCGATACGCCTACCCCCTGGAGAGTGTTGTTCACTTGGTTGGCTGTTGTGAAGGGGTTTCTCTTCACCATGGAAATGATTATGCGATCATCCACCACTGTTGACGTCCAGGTCTTTTTGCGTTGCTGAGTTCACCAGTGCTTGCTTTCTTTCTCAGGATGTACCAAACTGTAGATTTTGCCACTCGTAATATTGTAGCAATTTCTCGGATGGGATTTTTCTGTTTTCACAGCTTAAGGATGGCTTCTTTCACCTGCATGGAGAGCTCCTTTGACCGCATGTTGTCTGTTCACAGCAAAATCTTCCACATGCAAGCACCACACCTCAAATCAACTCCAGGCCTTTTATCTGCTTAATTGATAATGACATAACGACGGACTTTCCCACACCTGCCCATGAAATAGCCTTTGAGTCAATTGTCCAAATACTTTTGAGCCCCTGAAATGAAGGGATTGTGTTAAAAAAAATGTTTTAGTTGCCTCACATTTTTATGCAATCGTTTAGTTCACCCCACTGAATTAAAGTTGAAAGTCTACATTTCAACTGCATCTGAGTTGTTTCATTTAAAATTCATTGTGGTAATGTACAGAACCAAAATTAGAAAAAAGTTGTCTCTGTCCAAATATTTATGGACCAAACTGTGTGTGTGTGTGTGTATATATACAGTATATATATATATATATATATATATATATATATATATATAATATACTGTGGTACCCAGCCGGGATGCCCTAGAATACTGGAAGAGGGCTTGTGCCTCCTCCAGACCTCGAGGGGGAGACTGACCTGGGGACCACAGGTACACAGCTGGGAAGCTTGACCCTGTAGGGGCCCGTGGTCACCACCAGGGGGCACCCCAATACTTGTAGGACCCTGGATCTCAGCACTTCCGCCACACCCAGAAGTGATGGGGGGGGAAGAAAAGCAGGGACACCCGGAGTGCTTCCAGGGATACAGCCGGCACTTCCGCCACACTGGGGCGTGTCGATGGGAGATGGCCGGGGACACACGTGGAGCACATCCGGGTGCCTATATAAAGGGGCCGCCTCCCTTCAGAGGATGACTTGAGTTGGGAGAGAAGAGAGGACGAGGTCTCTGGAGGAGAGAAGGAGGCGGCCTGAAGAAAAGACATTGTGTTGGCCAGAACTTTGGGGTATTGGGGCTTGTTAAGCTGAATTGATGTAATGGAAGACCTCAATAAATGTGTGTGGGGTAATTCTAACGTGTCTGCCTGTCTGTGTCCGGGTCATATTCCACAATATATAATATATAGATAGATAGATAGATAGATAGATGGCAGCCTCCCTGGGTTGCAGCGGTGCCTCGGACTCCCCCAGGGCTTCATGGGGATTGGAGTTCTGTGCAGCTCTGTGGGGTTCCGCAGGTGCCGCCAGGGGGTGCTGCAACAGGAGCGGCTGGGCTCTTTTGGGCACTGGTTTCGCCTTACCCGGAAGTGCAGCCGGATGTCGATAATCAACCACCTGGAGCACTTCCGGGTATCCAATAAAAGGGAGCCAGCGACCACCATTCAGCAGCCAGAGTCGGGTGGAAGGAGGACAAAGCTGTGGAGGAGCGGTGCTGAAAGAGAGAGGAGTGTGGTGACTCAGTGCTTAGTGCTTGGGACTGTGTTGTGGCTGGAAGGATTACGGGGAAGACATGCCCTCCAGCTAAGAAAAATAAAAGTCTTTTTATTTTGTACGTGCCTCCTGTGTCAAGTCTGTGCCGGGTCAGGCGCAATATAGCGCCTTTCATACAATATATATAGGTTTTTTACATACTTTCAAAACTGTTTTCAGACTTACTCAACTGAAATATAATACATATAGAACTTCAATTTGATTAAGGTTAATAGTTGGTTTCAATCAGCAGGACAAAAATAATGTCAAATACAGTAACGCTTGGTCAGCATCAAAGGGTGTCAGACAAGGAAGAGATTAACTGCCCTTTTTGGGAGGTGCTAGCATATGAATTAAGTACTCAGGTTATTGTGTAGGAGTTTTTTCTGGTTAATTGGAGAAACTGGGCAGCATTTAAAAGGATGAAATAGTATTGCTTAACACAGTGCTTCCCAGTGCATCTGTGTAAGTTATAATGGTCTTCTTAGCCATTATATGAATTGCTAGTTTGATTCATCGTATTGTAAATGTCAAACAAAATTATATTAATTGACAGAAGAAAGTGTAGTAGTAATTGTAGAGCAGATATTGATTGTCTCTTTATTTCCATGTCACTGAAAATAGGAAAAGTGTTTTGCATGGTAGTAAACAGCAACAAATACAGCCATTCCACTAAGTAGAGTAGCAAACAGAGATTGGATAGGCCTACCAGCATTGGGGTGGAAAAAATATCAGAGAAATGCATTACTATGACTAGATTATTCAACATTTCCAATTATATCCTGAAGAAGCAAGTTAACTTTGTAAGCAAGCTATGTGGAACATATAAACTTTATAGATAAACATGTTAAAACATTCTCAAAGTCCTTATTGCTGTACAGGTATGCATAAACTACTGCATTCTCAAATAACACGTGACCAGAAATTGTTGGCCGTTGTGTTATTTGTTTTCCACAAAATACAAAGTTTAGAAGAACATTTTTTGATTTTAGTCAGTTTACTCCTTAATACAGGTGAATTAAGCTGTTTTAAACATACAGTGTATCCTTCATCATCCTGCATTTCTTTAAAAAATAACAGCTATTGCTTTATTATCCAATAAGCCTACTTTTTTGTTACTTCGTGTACATATAGTATTCATGAGGTAAATTCCCCACTGTTTATAACCACCAAGAATTTCTTTTCCAATTGTTGTTTTTGATTTTTTTTATGAAATTTGAATGTAAAATAATGGTCCTTTTTAGACAGAGGGACTTATTCCACCATATAATAATAATAATAATACATTTTATTTATATTGCAAATCCATACATTGGTAAAACGTTTTTATCCTAGTCTTTACAAGCAGTTCAAGCTTGAATGCTGATGTAATAATTTTAAAACTTTTACTTTGGTACCTCTCAGCGTTTGTGCTTGTTTTATATGTTTTACATTCTTAACATGAGACTTGTATGATGACATCTATGTTAGGACAGTTACTTTGTTAGAAATAATGTAAATCAACTTTCTCTAATTTTCTGTTTTTGTGCAAAATTCAGCTTGTCTTTCTTTGTGAGTGATTTTTCTGCTGTACCACATTTTTAAGAAAATGTTTGCATAAAGGAAAAATCTGGTCAGCAGTCGCTGATCCCTAGAATGTAGCCTGTCTTAGTTTTGTCTACCTGCATTTTTGTCAAGAGGATCTTTATTCTTGCATTTATTTATAGCTTATTCTACATTATGTTGCTAGGTGATTATAAGTTGCTAAAAATGAGGAGAAATTATGCACTGTATTACATCTAACAGCACTTTATTGCTTTTTTAAGTGGACATAGTTCAAAATTCTATTTCTTAATAGGGAGTGCTGGGTCAAGTGTATTGCTGATTGTAAAACTGAAGAATGAGGTTTAGCATTCCAGCAATAGTGGTACTATACCAATATGTTATTTGATCATGTCTTTAGTATTGAAGGCAACATATAATATTTAAATGACCATTACTTAATAAATGCACAATATAATACAAATTGCTACATTAAAAATAAGCCTTTGTAACAGTTTATTATCATATGCATGTGTAGTGGCAAATGTACAATAAATTATGCATTTTCTAGCATGGAAACATGTTTGTGGGATTTAGCTTTACCTCTTGTGGTGGGACGGCTGGGGGCTGTGCCCAGCTGGGACGCCTAGAAGGACTGAGAGAGGGACTATGCCTCCCCCAGACCACAAGAGGGCAGCCGCCCTGACTTGTATGTGGGCCACAGGAATTGAGCATGGAAGCTTAACCTTCTAGGGACCCATGGCCCCCGCCAGGGGGCGCATGGACGATTGTGGAGCCCTGGATATCAGCACTTCCGCCACACCAGGAAGTGCCGCAGGAAGTTCATCAGAGGGCACCTGGAGCACGTCCGGGTGGGTATAAAAGAGACCGCCTCCCTCCAGTCATAAGCTGGAGTCTGGAGGAAGAGGACAAAGCTCGGGAAGGAAGACGGAGGCGGTAAAGGACCATTGGAAAGGCCCGGGAAGAAGGGTGTTTGGTGCGAGGGCACTGTGTGTTGTGCAGGACTGTTTTGTGGCCTGTAAATAGCTGTAAATAAACGTGTGTGTTGGAACCATCGGTGTCTGCCTGTCTGTGTCCAGGGCTGGACTTCCACACTCTCAGTTTCACTTTGAATTTAAACTATCAGTGTAATACTTGGAGTGATGTTTGTAAATATTTTTAAAGAGCTAAAAATACATTTAATGATGAATTTATTCCTTATTTAGCAGTAATTATGGAACTGAGTGCTGTAGTCTTCCCATACTTTATTTTAACCCTTCAGCGCAAATCATGGTTTTTCTGTTAACATGAAATTTCCTATTTAAAGCTTACAAATTTTCCTCACAATAGGATAGTACTGGATTTGTGTTTTTTACAGTATTGAATATCAAAATTAGCTAAAATATACTTTGGCAATTTCTGTGAATTTACAGTGTGTGTATTACATCTTTTTTAAATTGCAGCCAGAGAATATGACTCTTATAACCAGAGTGGCCTGGTCCTGGGCCAATGAAGGTTCAAAAAAATCTATAAAAAACACATTGTACTGCATCATACAGACAATGTACACCACACACAGACATAAGTAATACCTCATTTGAAAGCCACAGGGGTCTACTACAAATTCATAGTGATCACATTGTTACAGTATGTACAGATGACTTTTAATCTAGCATGAAGTCCTACGCATGCCATGTCATGAACTGTTGTCAAAAAAAAATTTAAAACAGCTTGGTAATTATTCTGAACAAGGAATACCCACATATCATACATCAATTAAAAGGTCTTGAGCAGTAGATTTCAAACAGTGCCATCAACAGTCAGTTTGACTGAACACCTGGTGCACACAGTCCCGAAACCAAGTATTTGTATATATAACTCCACAAAACAGCAGCAAAAATATACAAAAAACATATAATTACTTACTTCAGGTTGTTCTGACTAAAACAAGCCATTTTATGTGTCGCTCAGTGAAAGCAGCGCCAAGTCATCCAAGTAAGGCATGACCTGGCGGACGAGGTTAGCACCTACCATCTAGCATTTCTGACGGGGGTTGTTCTTGCTCTGTGGATTATACCATTTCAAACTTCACACCTCTGGATAGCAGAGACCGTGGCGTTTCCAAAGACACCCAATACACCTGTTTTTTTTTTTTCTTTCTCAAAAGCTGCCGCCCTACCATGGAAATCAACCTCTGACGCCAAGCCACTGCCGACCCCGGACATTTTGTGTGTTGTTGCATATAACGTCACAAACCAACAGCGAATATAGACTTGTTATATATCAAAAATGTCATCAGATTCTGAAGAATAAAACTAGTTCAAGCTCATTGCCGTGGAAAAATGATTGTCTTTATATATTACATAATAAGGCTTTACTATAGTGTTCTCCCCTCAGGCGAAAATTGCTGAAAAAATGCCCTCAGAGCATAAGAAGATTATTATTTAAACACAGGGCAGGTACCAGTATGTGTAAAATAAAAGTACCAGGAAAGTACTAGATCAATATTCTGTTCTTCTTAATAAATACACATTTTCTTTCATCTTCTTGTTTATGTGTTACCAACCCTGTGTATAGTAGGGCTGCAACTAATGATTATTTTGGTAGTCGACTAATCGTTCAATTTTTTTCCCTTCGATTAGTCGATTAATCACGATTATTTCATGCCTGACTATTTTAATGCCTGCAACCTGTGGTTGCACATCCTGTTTTGGGCTCCAGTGCAATTCTTACCTCATCTGCTCACGTCTGTCCAGCTGTGAAAGTCACCCTGATGTCTCTGCATTAACACGATTAAAGTTAATAATAATCAAATTAAAATAACAACTGGTGGAACATATGAATTTGAAAATAATCAGATGTTTTATATTAGTGTGACCATCACGGTAAAAAAGAAATACATTAAACAATACAAAGTAAAGTACACATAGTCTTTAAACAAAAAAAGTGCATTTAACTTAACCATAAATGTCCACTGGTGTGTCTTAAAGTCCAAAAGTTTAAATAAAGCTTCAATTCAAATAAAATAAAACAATAATGTACAGTTTATAAAAGATTCAGTTAATATATTCCTAATTGCAGTGCAGGAACGTGAGCATTTCGACATGCTGTGGTGTGAGGCTAGTTCTCTCTTCTTTGAGACAATGTTCCCAGCTGCTGAGAAGAGACACTCTAAGGGAATAGAGGTAGCAGGAATACACAAGAATGATTTTGCAGACAGAGAAAGATGTTTTAATCATCACACTCTGAAGGAAAAGTGTTATAGTTTATCACAGCATGTACTGTATTATGCCAAAATAAAAAAAAATAATGGACTAAAAACATGTAACAAGCTAATTACTGATATACTCCAAAACACAAGTTACCTAACGTTAGTTGGAGATGGTTTACTATTCATATGAACTCAAATATTATATGAAAAAAGAAGAAAAAAAAACTAGGACGGTTCAGCTTCTCCTATTCACTCGTTTACTATAGCTCCGAACACGTTAGCAAACATAACTGAAATCATATTCACTTAACCCTTAAACCGCTGGAACTGGCTAAAGTTGTTTCTCAGTGCAATTTGCCAGGACGCCAGAGCTGATCAATCAAAGCCGTATATTTGTTGAGCAGCCAGCTCACAACCACTGCCGACCCCAGTAGAACTGCAGCCCCACTGTCTCTGGGATTCAGCCGCTGCACTAGATGAGCCTGCAAGCATCAGCACTTACCTCTGTGTGTTTGCGTGCAGCCAGTTCAAGTGCAGTTGGCTCAATGATTTACTAATTTCACCAATGACTTCAGTTGCTCCTTGAACATATAATAATAGATTGTTGCAGTAGTTTTTTGTATAGTTTTTACAGTTCATTTGCAGTGTGTAAAATGATTAGTGTTGCAGTAATTGTGATGCTCTTTGTATAAAAAAAAAATACGTGTTCCATTAAAATTTCACATTTTCATTGTGAATTGTGACGTTTACTTAAAAATACAGCTAAAATGTATTTGGCATCCAGGGGTGCATTAACCTCCAAGTATATGTCGGTTTAAGGGTTAACTATCATTGTCGAAACCTTGATATACACATTATAGTACAAACATCAATGTTAACAAGTGACACTAACTTTACTCGCTAAAATTTACCTCTCAAGAGACGGCAGCATCACAGCTCCAGGATGCTTGCGTTTCAGATGCTCGTGCATCGCGGTGGTGCTGCCGTGAAAAGAAAGCTCCGCTTTGCATAATCTGCATTCAACTTTTTTTTGTTTTTCGGTAAAGTGCTCCCACACTTTAGAAAGTTTCTGTCTCAATTTTTTTCCATTTCCTTCTCCCTCCTCTATCCGACTCGCCATTGCAACCACGTTTATTTTCCTCTACATTCTTCTTCGTTTGTAGGACTGTGTGCAGTCTTGACAAACAATAACAAACGATACTGCCCCCAGACGTTCATGTAGTGCATTGCAGTTACAAAAACCAATGTGGTTCTTTGTGACTGAAGCCTCTATGGAAGGTTCTGTTTATGATGTGTCAACAATAAAAAAAAATCCGCGTTGACAATTTTTTTGTAGTCGGCGTTGTCGATTATGTCGACTAATTGTTGCAACCCTAGTGTACATTCCTTTTTATGTTGATGTGTAACTATTAAACCTAAGGTACTTAATTTGTATTATAATTTACACAGTTTAAGAATGAAATTTAAAATTTTGTAAATATACTAATATTTCTTTGTATTGCATTTCAGAATACTCTTGTATATAATTGCATGTTATTTTGGCTATATCTGTAAATGTACTAGGTACCAAAGTTGTTGTCTTAAACAAAAACTAAAAAAAGAGGAAAACTATTAATTAAAAATTAATAAAATTAAATAAAGTAATTAATAATACAGAGATGAAAACCTATAACAAAATTAGTAAAAATGATTAACTGAAAAGATTAACTGAAAGAAAAAAAAATTACAACAACATTTATTTATATAGCACATTTTCATACAAATAATGTAGCTCAACGTGCTTTACATGATGAAGATAGAGAGAAAAAAAAAGGCAAAATAAGAATTAAAATAAGAGAACACTAATTAACATAGAATAAAAGTAAGGTCCGATGACCAGTGAGGATAGAAGAAACAAAAAAAAAAAAAAAACTTCAGACGGCTGGAGAAAAAATAAAATCTCCAGGGGTTCCAGGCCATGAAACCACCTAGCCCCCTCTAGGCATTCTACCTAACATAAATACCTCAATCAGTCCTCATTGCATTCAGGGTTCTAATGGAAGAACTTGATGATGACTGTCACGTGGACTTCTAGTCTTTAATCCATCAATGGAGGGACATCACAGTGCTTTGATCAGGTGGTGGTGGCACAGATCGCCACCACAGAAAACCGGAAAAAGAACAGAAGAGAGAGTAAGGGTTAGTACGGATTTTGGAGTCACCATGAATAATAATGATAATTAATTGAATATACAGAGCGTCAGGATTAAACTAAAATGAAGTTGAGAAAGCCATGTTAAAGTAATATGTTTTCAGCAGTGTTTTAAAGTGCTCCACTGTATCAGCCTGGTGAATTCCTATTGGCAAACTATTCCAGATTTTAGGTGCATAACAGCAGAAGGCCGCCTCTCCACTTCTTTTAAGTTTAGCACTTGGAATTCTAAGCAGACGCTCATTTGAAGATCTAAGGTTACGATTTGGAGTGTAAGGGGAAAGACATTCTGAAATATAAGATGAAGCGAGATTATGTAAGGCTTTATAAACCATAAGCAGTATTTTAAAGTCAATTCTGAATGACACAGGTAACCAATGTAGTGACATCAAAACTGGAGAAATGTACTTGGATTTTCTTTTCCTAGTTAAGATTCTAGCAGCTGCATTCTGCATTAGTTGCAAACGATTTATGTCTTTTTTGGGTAGTCCTGAGAGGAGTGCATTATAGTAATCTAGTCGACTGAAAACAAAAGCGTGAACTAATTTCTTGGCATCTTTCAATGATATAAGAGGTCTAACTTTTGCTATATTTCTTAAGTGAAAAAATGCAGTCCTAGTGATCTGATTAATATGTGATTTAAAATTCAGGTCACAGTCAACAGTTACCCCTAAATTCTTTACCTCCTTCTTGACTTTTAATCCTAATGCATCAAGTTTATTTCTAATAACCTCAATATATCCATTATCGCAATCACTAAAATTTCAGTTTTTTATTTATTTAGTTTGAGAAAATTACTAGTCATCCATTCAGAAACACAAGTAAGACATTGTGTCAATGAATCAACAGAGTCGGGGTCGTCAGGTGCTATTCATAAATACAGCTGTGTGTCATCGGCATAACTGTGGTAGCTCACGTTATGCCCCGAGATAATCTGACCTAACGAAAGCATGTAAATCAAAAAGAGCAGCGGACCCAGGATATAGAGCCTTGTGGAACACCATATAGAATATCATGTGTCATAGAAGTATAATTACCACAACTAACAAAGAATTTTCTCCCTGCCAGGTAGGATTCAAACCAATTTAAGACACTGCCAGAGAGGCCTACCCACTGACTAAGGTGATTTCTAAGAACATTGTGATCAATGGTATCAAATGTGGCACTCAGATCTAAGAGGATGAGAACAGATAAATGGCCTCTGTCTGCATTTACCCGCAAGTCATTTACTACTTTAATGAGTGCAGTTTCTGTACTGTGATTTGTTCTGAAACCTGACTGAAACTTATCAAGAATAGCATGTTTATTGAGGTGGTCATTAAGCTGCATAATAACTGTCTTCTCTAGAATTTTGCTTAAGAAAGGCAAGTTAGAGAGAGGTCTAAAATTTTCAAAAGCAGAGGAGTCAAGATTATTTTTCTTGAGTAGGGGTTTAACTACAGCATTCTTAAGACAGTCTGGGAAGACCCCCATATCTAATGACAAGTTTACTATGTCAAGAATACTGTCAGTTAGCACGCCAGATACTTCTTTGAAAAAACTTGTTGGTATTGGGTCAAGGACGCAGGTGGAGGGTCTCAGTCGAGAAATTATTTTATATAAATCAGGTAAATCTATCCTGGTGAAAGAATTTAATTTGTTTATAATGGAGTACTGGGGCTTAAGAGGATCAGTGTTGGGGAAATGTACTATGTTGTTTCTAATATCATTATTTTTTTGATTAAAATATACAGCAATATCCTCAAGTTTTACTGGAAATATTTTGGAGGCATTCCATTCAGTGACCTGGATTTAGCAGACGATCAATCGTAGAGAATAAGACTCTGGGATTACTAGCATTGTTGTTTATAATTCTAGAGAAATAACACCGCCTCTCAAGACAGACTATGTTGTTGTATTCTGTTATTTTAACCTTCAGTATCTCATAGTGGATAGTTAGTTTAGTTTTTCTCCATTTACGCTCAGCTCTCTGGCATGTTCTCTTTAAATCAGACACTCTTTGGGTCTTCCATGGTATAACAATGCTAGAAGATTTTTTAACTGTCTTTTCAGGTGTGACTATGTTAGCAGCAGCTCTCACCTTAGTATTAAAATTTTCCACCTTACTATTTACATTATTCTCACTATTGTAGTAAGCACTATAAACAGACTGGTTGCTTAGAATGTTTGTAAATTTTGAAGCTGCTGATGAATCAAAGAAGCGTTTTTTAACAATATGCTCCTTGTGAATATTTTCTATCATTATTTCTATATTAAATAATAAAAGAAAATGATCAGATAGACCAATATCAACAATCTGCTTTACATCAACTTTTAGTCCTTTAGTAATTTTCTAAGTCTAACGTATGACCTGCTTTATGTGTAGGCTGACTAACGTGCTGTCTCAAATCAAAGGAGTCCAGGAGGTTCATAAATTCTTTTACTTTCGGGTCACACTGATTATCGATATGAAAGTGAAAGTCACCAACTATTAGGAACGTGTCATAGTTCGTAATTATATTTGATACGAAGTCTGAGAATTCCTCAAAAAAAGACGCATTGTATATAGGAGGTCTATACATGGATAATACTAGAAACTGAGAAACTTCATGAATAACAACAGCAAGATACTCAAAGGACTTGAATTTACCAAAACTGACCTCTTTACACTTTAACCAGCTCGAGTAAATGTTTGCTAAACCGCCGCCTTTCTTACCTTGGCGATCCACATGAGCAAAGCTGTAATTCGGAGGAGCAGATTTGATTAAAACAGCCACGCCATCAGAGCTAAGCCACGTTTTACTTAATGCAATAAAATAAATTTTCCTGTCACTAATAAGATCGTTAATGGAAAACGTCTTGTTGGTTAATGCTCTAACATTTAATAAAGCCATATTTAACGTTTTGGAAGAGCAGAGCTGAATTGTATGTGCGTTATGGGTATTTGAGATAGAAATTAGGTTATTTTTATTAGCGCCGCTCTGTACGTATTTTTTATTTAATCTATAATCTGTTTTTATAGTTTTAATACATTGTCCATCTAGAGGTGTAATTGTAATTAAATTATTCATATTTTTGCCGCACTGCCTAGATTTTGTACATGCATTGAGGTTAGTTATTAAAGTAGTAATGTAATACACTTTTGCAGAAGATTTTGTTAAAGAATTATCATGTCCTAGCCAAGCATTACGGAAAGGGTTAAGAGTAGAAACAGAGAGACGAATTACCTTAGCGATGTTTTCGGACAGGACCCGGGTGCCGAATCTATTTGGATGCAGACCATCCCGCTTGAAGAAACGTGGCCTGTCCTAGAAGAGGTCCCCAGCTGTCTACGAACCCGATGTTTTGATTCTCGCAGAAGCCTTTCAGCCAGATGTTTAATCCCAGCAGACGACTGTAAATAAAATAATTATTTTCAACACAACCTGAATTATACACAGGCTAACCAGTGCTCTGCAAAAGATATTAATAAATATTTGTTCTTTGTTTTCAAAGAAATTTTTACACCTCCGTGGTAAAAAGCTGCTAATGATGGAGGGCAGGTGTTGACACAGCCTTAACATTAGCAGGCAAACTAAATATGGGCGGTCAGAATATGTACAGTGCATGCACAAGAAAGTGATTTATTGTGTAACAACAGTGACAATTCTTCAGAAGTTGACAGAACTCTAGATTCTAGTTGTAGTGTTATTGTAGCATATAAAGGTGATGATTTTGCTCAACCAGTAAATTATGATGATAGTTTTTAATGTGCGTGGTATCCCAAGAGAGCTGGGCAACTTTCAAAGTTGCTGTTCTTTGGATCTCTAGTGTTATAGGACAAAGTGGAAGTTGCCCATTCTGATGTGTTTTTAGTGGCACACAAGGCCTTTAAATACAACAGAAATCAACCTTCACCTTCCCTCCAACCTACATTCCAAAAAGTGGCTGAACTGTAGTTTGTACCAGTATAAGCCTGTACTTCATCTATTTCATCTGATAACACAGGTGTAAATCAGAGTTGAACTGACATCTTTTTAGATGCCCTTTTCAGACCAGAATTGTGATAAAAGAGCTATATTTCAACGAGTTACAGCTGTGATGCACAAAATAATGTGCCTATGAGCAGGCAGTGATTGTGTACCTGGAAGTGACTTTAATCCAATCACAAGAGGTTTCACACTGCTTTAAAAAAATAGCTGCACTCCTCTCTCTTTGGGAAACTCTCTTAGGCACTCTGCCAAATCACCTCTTGAACTCTCTGAAACCTAAAAATTGATGATCAGCTCTCTCTTTGGAGAGATGAAAGGTAACAATCTCTCCTCTTCAAGGACCTGAAAGCTGAGATCCACTCTGCCAAGCCAAGCCTTGTGTCAGTTACTGAGCCCAATTTGAGAAGACTGAGAAGCAGCCATTACTTCACAAAGGGAACTTTAGCATCTAAACTCTTGTGCCAGAAAAAGTAATGCTTTTCCCTATGAAGTTGCAGACAATGCAGGAAAAATAGCCTACCTGAGAAAAACACTATGTGTAAAACACCACGTTGTAAAGAAAAAGAGTGCACTCCAAAGCAAAAAGATTCTTCCTTTCAAACCTAGAGCAACTACAGCAACAATTCCATGTAACATCGGGCACCCTCCTTGGTATCATAAAACTGTTTATCTGTTCTAAGATAAATTAGAATTATAAATAGTTAGTAAACTGGCAGTCCCTTCTGTGTTGCATGTTTTTCTGTCTGTTCTGTCTAGTATGTATTTAATAAATACATAAAATATATGCAGAGTAAGAAATATTTCATTTTATGAATATTTAGGGGTAAAAAAAAAAGCCCACAATACCTAAATACCTCAAAATCTCAAAAATGTCCTTGATGAATTTAATTTGATAGGATAAAGTGTTGTAAAAAAAAAAAAAAAAAAAATTAGCTGACACTTTTTTCCTTTTGTTGATACAGTATTTGTCATTAGTAATGTTCTAGTGAGTGGAACATTCTTATGCACTGTCTCACTTTTTGCCACAGTACTGACAACAATCTAATGGAGGAATCAGGCAGATTGAAAATATTATGAACTAGGGGGCTTTGCCCCCTGCTTGCTTCACTCACCGATCCCCCAGGCCGGTGCTATGCACAAGCCGCTTTGTGGTTCTGCCCCTCAAATATGGGGATGCAGATGTACAATTTAAACAGATTGTTATTTTCATAGGAATTGTTACATATGCATAATAGAACTGTTTTACATTACAGTGAGTAATTAACCATATTAAAAAATAGTAAAACATAATAATTTGAAAGTAAATTATGTTTCATGTTGCATTAGAGTTTTTTGTTGTGTTATACGATATTGTTCTGATTGGCTTTGAAATTAACATGCAAATATTTTTTAAACTTACACTTTTACTGTAAAACTTCAGTAAAATCAATTTTTTTAATAAAATTTTCATCAATATCACATTGATTTTTGATTCTGTGTTTGGACTTGCATTGTGACAATGCAACGTATAACTGCCCTTGAGAGAATTTTGTTTCATTCTGTCTAGTAAATACAGTAATCCCTCCTCGATCGCGGGGGTTGCGTTCCAGAATGCCCCGCGAAAGGTGAAAATTCGCGAAGCAGAAACCATATGTTTATATGGTTATTTTTATATTGTCATCTTGGGTCACAGATTTACACAGAAACACAGGAGGTTGTAGAGAGACAGGAACTTTATTCAAACACTGCAAACAAACATTTGTCTCTTTTTCAAAAGTTTAAACTGTGCTCCATGACACTCCACAGAGATGACAGTTCTGTCTCACAATTAAAAGAATGCAACCATATCTTCCTTTTCAAAGGAGTGCACGTCAGGAGCAGAGAATGTCAGAGAGAGAGAGGCAAACAATCAAAAATCAATACATGCTGTTTGATCTTTTAAGTATGCGAAGCACCGTGCGGGAAACATATCGCTTGACAAAGCAGCCACATGTGAGCCCAGCAACGATGGCAGCAATGTGAAGGTAATCTTTCAGCGTTTTTTGAGGAGCGGCCGTATCCTCTAGGGGTGCGAACAGCCCCCGTGCTCACAATATATTTGAGGAGTTTTATTTAATACGTAATACGCACTCTGGTTGGGTAGCTTCTCACCCATCTGCCAATAGCGTCCCTTGTATGAAATCAGCTGGGCAAACCAACTGAGGAAGCATGTACCAGAAATTAAAAGACCCATTGTCCGCAGAAATCTGCGAACCAGCTAAAAATCTGCGATATATATTTAAATATGCTTACATATAAAATCCGCGATAGAGTGAAGCTGCGAAAGTCGAAGCGCAATATAGCGAGGGATTACTGTAAACCAACTTTTTCAAATGTTTGTCTCTGTGATTTGTTTACGGTGGCATTACCAAAGCCTATGAAAATTCGTAAATCCGGCCCACCATAAATCCCTTCACACCTCTCCGTCAGCATCTTTTGTCTTGTAAATGTGTGGATCAACACAAGAAGCAAGCAGCCTGCTGCATAATATCTTCCCCCCACCCCCATCTGAAACCGCCACAGAATGGGCACAAAATTCTCCCAGTTCAAACGTTTATTATCTTGGAGTGAAGTGCTGGAGTTTTAGAGGGGAAATAATATATCGTTATTTGAAACACATGCATTTTCATGTGTGTTTTGTGTCTACAACAAATCTATCGTTAAAAACAGAAATGTTTTTCATGTTTTAGTAATAAATGACAAAATGTAGACATGAAGCATATAATGTATGAAGCCTGAAGTCCAAATATCAAATAAACACTTTCACAAAAGGTGCAATACTAGGGTGTTGTACCGTGTTAGCCATTATGAATGTAGAGAAAAGCCAAGCAAAATGACACCTTTTATTGGCTAACTAGAAAGATTACAATATGCAAGCTTTCGAGGCAACTCAGGCCCTTTCTTCAGGCAAGATGTAATGATTACATCTTGCCTGAAGAAAGGGCCTGAGTTGCCTCGAAAGCTTGCATATTGTAATCTTTCTAGTTAGCCAATAAAAGGTGTCATTTTGCTTGGCTTTTCTCTACAAAAGGTGCAAGAATAATATAACAGCTTCCGTGGTGTAGTGGTAAGAACTGCTGACTTGTAATTAAGAGGCCAGTGGTTCGATTCTGGCCCGTTCCTGAATTTACCATTTTGAGTAGTGAGCTGCTCTTATTGTGAATATTATACAATAAAAACATACATTTGATTTGCATCTGTAACAGCCAGTGTAAATTTATAGTACATGTAAAAGTTAGAGTTTTTTTTTTTTTTCCCCACTTTTTTTCTCTCAGTCACAATACAACAAACCACCACCCCAGATCTGACGCTGTTAGTTTTTTTTTGAAACTGGGAATGACTGTAGATGTGAGTAGTGTTTTGAGACAATGGATCTGGAAATTCTCTGATCTGGAGGTATAAAAGCTGACACACAAATGCTGGTGAATCTGCCTTCTTGGTATCTTATTGTCACTTGATTTTTTTTATTCAGTTTTATCGAGTGTTCCTGCTCAGGCTGCTTGCTGCTTGCATTTACAAGACAAAAGATGCTGACAGAGAGGTGCGAAGGAATTTAAGGTGGGCCGGGATTACAAGTTTTTTCGTAGGCTTTGGCAATTCTAGTTTTAAAGAACCGATTGTTTCTGTCATGGGTATCTTCATGTTGCTTGCTCTCAAATGAAGTTAAACCAAAGTTTGCTTATATACTCACCAGGAAATGAAACAAAAAATATTGCTTATAAAGAAGAAATCAGTTGACTTCTGATTTTTTTCTTTTACTTCAGATATGACTTTTATATAAATTGTCTGTGAATGTATCAATATACATTATAAAGTAGAAAACATTTATTCAGAAAATTAAATCAAATGCTGTTTATTTGTCTAAAGTTTTGAAGTTATAATCTACTCGTCATAGACGGGTAACTCAGCTACTCATAAAATAAGACTGTCATTGATTTTCTGGCTTCAAAAACTTTACAAATGTGTGAAAAATGAGACCTAACCTCCTGAACTGAGCCACAGGCACCAGTACATGAATGCATCTAAACTCAAAATGCAAAATGAGGCCTTGCCTCCAAACACTGCGGCACAAAAAGGGGAGAACCAGACCCATTAGTGCATTTCCACTGAACAGTGAAATCTTGCTATACAATAAATTAGCTATGGAGAATTTTACCAGTTAGGATATGCATATCTTAAGTAATCGGATCACATTATGCAAAGATTTGCAAACACAAAACAAATTCCATTCCATCTTGTATTTTTGCCCAGCATCATGCAGAATGACAAGTATCATGCAACATTTGCACTTGCGCTGTATGTGCAATACTAAAGAAAATGTTTCACCTTATGGATTAAGTTAATTGCTTGCTGTAAACCAGTTTGCCTCCTTGCCTTGGACTAGTGCTGCAACTGTAGTTAGTTAAGAGCATGAAATGCAGGAGCAGGTAGTTTTGATTGTAAATCAGTGCTCCCATGCCATGTGACTACTGTCATTATCGTTATATCAGTCATCTCTGTCAATTTTCCAATCATTGTCTTGTTTTTAGTGCTGAGGACAAA
Source organism: Erpetoichthys calabaricus (assembly GCF_900747795.2). Taxonomy (NCBI): domain Eukaryota; kingdom Metazoa; phylum Chordata; class Cladistia; order Polypteriformes; family Polypteridae; genus Erpetoichthys; species Erpetoichthys calabaricus. The sequence goes on from NC_041402.2 coordinate 85,388,957, forward strand.
TCTCTTTTTAAAATCAGCTAAATAATTTAAAAGGCATAATAGACATAATAGGTTGGGGTTTCAAATGTAGATAGTACACCTTATGAAAAACTAGAGTGTTAGAGTGTTAGTGGGCCTGTTTCAATTCTCAACCATATGTTTTGCAGATGTTAATTATAACCCAAAACCTTATTAGGTTTTAAGGTACAAGTCAACAAGTTACTTTTGCTTTATAAAGCCTCATATGGATTTCCTTATTTTTTTCTGTATTTTGTAAGAGCAACAAAACAATGCCAGGAAAGAAGAAGTACTTCGCTTATACCAGAACTGCAGAGTATGAGTTATGAGAGGAAATGTGCTTATTATGAAAAATGTAATTCTTTCAACTGTACATGGCATGTCAGAAGTGTTTATATAGGGAGAAAGTAGAGTGGATTCCAGCTGTTACTTTAAGATCAATTATTCAACAACACTAAGGATGCACAGATGTAAGCTGACTAAGGATAAATATGACACAAATATTGAAAACTACTTCTGGAGATACACGGAAAGTAGCACATTGGAATTAATAATTTAATATAGTAATTCATGTAAAGGAAAGTATTTCTTGAAAAAAGTACAAACCACTGTCATAAAATATTAATTACTGCAAGTGAATGAAGAAAAAACTGCATTCCTTATAACCAATGCCTCTCCTAAAATATTACCTTAAAACTGCAAAATGCAGGGCCTATTTCAAATGGTATTTAAACTGTGCATACTCTTTAACAATGCAAAAAGTAGGACTTTTACATTTTCAGTGCTTTATGCATTACACAGGAATATGATGAAAAGTCAAGCAAAATGACACCTTTTATTGGCTAACTAAAAAGATTACAATATGCAAGCTTTCGAGGCAACTCGGGCCCCTTCTTCAGGCAAGATGTAATGAAGATGTCACTTGTAATCCATGGCTTGTTGTTAGCGTAGCAGCATACAGTTCTTACTGGAACTACAATGTCCATACAGAAGTTGATGTAGTCAGTAGTGCAGTCAACAACTTCCTCAATGTTCTCACTATGTGATCCCTGCAGGATATCCCAGTCTATAGTTCCAAAACATTCTCTCAGAGCCTTCTCTGCCTCCGGGGTCCACTTCCTGAATGATTGTGTGGTTGTAGGTAGGACCCTCATTTTTGGTTTGTAGTGAGGCTGAAGCAGAACCAGGTTATGATCTGCTTTCCCAAGTGCAGGCAGCAGGGTGGCGCTGTATGCGTCTTTAATGTTTGCATACAGTAAATCAATAGTTTTATTTCCCCGGGTGTTACAGTCCACATACTGGGAGAAGGCAGGTAATGTTTTGTCCAGCGTCACATGGTTAAAGTCTCCAGCGATTAGCACAAGCGCCTCAGGGTGCTGCGTTTGTAACTTAGCAACAGCAGAATGGATGATGTCACTCGCTGTCTCCACGTCTGCCCGAGGAGGGATGTACACGATGACAACAATGACGTGTCCAAACTCTCTGGGCAAGTAATAGGGACGCAAACTTACGGCCAACAGTTCGATGTCCCTGCGGCAAGTGGAGACTTTGACGTTAACATGTCCAGAGTTACACCACCGTGTATTAACATAGAGAGCGAGTCCTCCTCCTTTGTGCTTCCCGCAGGTACTTGCATCTCTGTCCGCTCTAACTGTGCTAAACAGTATACGCTCTTATGGATGTTGACTATATGAGTGAGGCATGCCGACTCAGACAGAGAATAGTTGACGATTGCCCACAATCCCGCAGCGAGAGAGAGAGAAGAACCATCAGCTCAGTTGTGATCACATGACGCTCAGCAGACAAAGCGTATACATACTATTCGTACTGCAAGACCTTGCTCGTTTATCAAGTCAAAATTTATTAAAAATTTTTGCTCGTCTTGTAAAACACTCGTAAACCAAGTTACTCGCAAACCGAGGTTCCACTGTAACTCTATTCATTGAATGTATTTTCTAAACCTGCTTCTCTCATAAAGGAAAACTAAAGATTCAGGCCATGAAAAGCAGATGTCAGTGACGGGATAAAAACAGGATAAAAAAGCTTCCAGGAAAAATACTTTGTACACATTATTTATTATATTGGAAGCTAACATGTTATTTTTCGTAGTCTTTAAAGATTAGTTACATTAGATAAATTTTATTAATCCCATGGAGAACTCGGACGTCAGAGTTCAAAAATAGATGGTACTTTTTTTGGCTTGTTTTTTCTTGATACAGTTGATTCTTGCATATATTATTTGTTCATTGCTGCAAAATTCTGCATCACTATTTCTTTTTTCTAGTGGCATGAACATCTTATCTCTTTGTACTGTGAGACTTTATTTTATTTTATTTTATAGGCAGTTCAAAGCCACAGCCTGTTTATACCTTGAGCCTGGGAGCTACTTATAAGCATAGGAGGTACCAAAACTTCCAAATCTATTTTAAGACACATCTACAATTCTAAAAACATACTGTACCTGTAGACCTTTTTTCTTCTTCGGTGGTTTGTTAGCTAGACCAGTGTTTCCCAACCTCGGTCCTGGAGGCACACTGTGGCTGCAGGTTTTTGTTCCAACCAGCTTGTATTTTTAATTGGACTCCTGGGCTAATTAAGTGTTGTGTTATTTCCCATGTTCTGTGTTTTTGGAACAATATAGAAATTATATAATATACACACACACACACAGACAGTAGACCCCCGCACAGTTGCAGTTCAGGGTTCGCGGATTCAGTCGTTTGCTGATTTTTTTCTTAGAACCTAACTATTAATTGGTAGCGGAAACCGCAAATATCCTCCGCAATTTTATATGGCTTTTTTCGTGGCAATACTGTGCTGTAGAGAGAACAGGAAGCAACCGCTGAGAGAAACGCGGTTTGGGATGGTGAAAGTAGCCAATCCAAGAGCATTATTCATTTCTCCTTGCTGCTGATTGACTGCTGCCATGTGACGCGTCTCCAGGTGAGTGGGTTTTCCACCGCAGTTTGGGATGGTGAAAGTAGCCAATCTGAGGGCGTTATTCATTTCTCCTTGCTGATGATTGACTGCTGCTTTGTGACTCGTCTCCAGCTGAGTGTCCTCGTGTTTTCCATTTTGTGTTTTGTTATTTTTAAACGCACACGATGTCGTTGAATCGCTCTGCACCTTCTAAGGCTTCTGGAACTGAGCCTAAGCACCAGAAGAAGTTTAAAACACTCCAGGAGAAGGTTGAACTACTGGATTTGCTCCAGGAACTAAAAAGTTAAGCTGCAGTAGCGCGCCACTATGGCATTAATGAAAGCACCGTATGCTAGAGAAAGAAGAATGAAACAGCGATCTGGAGTACCATATCTGTAAGTTTCTGTGATAGTGCCAAAAAGGTAACGACCGTAAAGCATAAAAATATCGTCAGGATGGAATCTGCCTTGGCACTGTGGATCACTGACTGCAGGAAGAACATCCCCTTGGATGGTAAAATCATCCGTGAGAAGGCACGGAAATTGTACCAGCAGTTCGCTTACAGGAGACAATGTAACAACTTCCTATCACAATGTTCCTGAAACCTATAAAGAAAAGCCAACACGAAACCCCACCAGAAGACGACCAAAGATACGACTCTTCCTGAAGCGCCTGAAGAAGAGGCACCACCTGAGGAGTTTTAAATCCTGTGCATTGTACTGCACAGCTACTTCATCATCATCATCAATATCATTCATCATTGGTGAGTACCCGTACATTTTACTGTATTTTAATTAAATGAAATTATTATCTATTTACTCTACTTATAACAAAGAAAATGACAGCGCATACCAAAGAAAACGCGCATGAATGAATTACAGTATGTATAGTGGTAACATCGGTATTTTACATTCTAGCACCGCGGGAGACATAGCAGTACAGTACTGTACAGTAGATGGGTTTACCTTTACATTCTGTTTTTAGGTGATGTATTAAGGTAATTTTTTTAGGTAATGTATTAATGTATTAAGCGGAGTTTGCAACAAAATTAAAGTGCTTTGGGGGCATACTGTATTTAGGGTTGAAACTATAAAAATAGTCATTTAAAAGGCATTTTCTAACCACATCCAAAAGTTGCAGTTTTTCACAATTTGTGGGTGCTCTAGGAATGTAACCCCCACGAATAGCAAAAGCAGAAATACAGTAATCCCTCCTTGATCACGGGGGTTGCGTTCCAGAACCCCCCGCGAAAGGTGAAAATCCACGAAGTAGAAACCATATGTTTATGTGGTTACTTTTATATTGTCATGCTTGGGTCACAGATTTGCACAGAAACACAGGAGGTTGTAGAGAGACAGGAACTTTATTCAAACACTGCAAACAAACATTTGTCTCTTTTTCAAAAGTTTAAACTGTGCTTCATGACAAGACAGAGATAACAGTTCCATCTCACAATTAAAAGAATGCAAACATATCTTCCTTTTCAAAGGAGTGCATGTCAGGAGCAGAGAATGTCAGAGAGAGAGAGAGAAAAAAGCAAACTATCAAAAATCAATATGGCTGTTTGGCTTTTAAGTATGCGAAGCACCGCCGTATAAAGCAGCTGCAAGGAAGAGAGCAATGTGAAAGTAGTCTTTCAGCATTTTTTAGAGGAGCGTCCGTATCCTCTAGGTCAGTGTGCGAACAGCCCCTCTGCTCACACCCCCTCCGTCAGGGGCAGAGAATGTCAGAGAGAGTGAGAGAGAGAGAGACAGAGAAAAACAAACAATCAAAAATCAATACGTGCCCTTCGAGCTTATAAGTATGCGAAGCACCATGCGGGAAGCATGTTGCTTAACAAAGCCGGAAGGGAGCAATGTGAAGATAATCTTTCAGCATTTTTAGACGAGCGTCCGTATTGTCTAGGGGTGCGAACAGCCCCCCTGCTCACACCCCCTCCGTCAGGAGCAGAGAATGTCAGAGCAAGAGAGAGAGAAAAGTAAACAATCAAAAATCAATACGTGCTGTTTGATCCTTTAAGTATGCGAAGCACCGTGCAGGAAGCATGTGGCTTGACAAAGCAGCTACATGTAAGCCCAGCAAGGATGGCAGCAATGTGAAGGTAATCTTTCAGCATTTTTTGAGGGGCAGCCGTATCCTCTAGGGGTGCGAACAGCCCCCGTGCTCACAATATATTTGAGGAGTTTTATTTAATACGTAATATGCACTCTGGTTGGGTAGCTTCTCAGCCATCTGCCAGTAGCGTCCCTTGTATGAAATCAACTGGGCAAACCAACTGAGGAAGCATGTACCAGAAATTAAAAGACCCATTGTCCACAGAAATCCGTGAACCAGCAAAAAATCCGCGATATATATTTAAATATGCGTACATATAAAATCCACGATAGAGTGAAGCCGCAAAAGTCGAAGCGCGATATAGCGAGGGATTACTGTATTTCTAAATGTCTTATAAATGTAAAAATCATGCTGCTGTGCTTTTCTGAATGTAGAATAAAAGATAAATAATACCAGCTAATGAAATGAGACCAGTGTTATCAGGTGTTGTCACTGATTAGGAATCTGGTTGGAACAAAAAACCCTGCAGCCACAGTGTGCCCCCAGGACCGAGGTTGGGAAACACTGAGCTAGACTAAGGTACACTGTATTTCTCTCTATTATAATAAAAAAATCCTGGGACGAGATAAGGCTTTTTAGCCTGGGATGAGACATGACATTTCAGAGAGATACTGTACTTTCACGTACCACAAGACGAGACTTTGTGCCAAGAGATTTAACCATGCCCTGGGCCGGAAATAAAAGACAAAGAGTAGATGGCAAAGTAGAAGATTGTAAGGAATTTTAAAAACATTGGCACGATACACATGCAGAGCAGGTTAGAGATAATGAAAGTACTAAAAATCGAAAGTCTCAAAAATATGATAGTAAAGATTGCATTAATGCAAACAAACAGAAATTATTACTCTGTGAAATAACGGAACAGTGGAAAGAGATTGAATATATTGTTCGGATTTAAACTTTAAGTCAGAGACTTTTAGATAGTCTAGTTCATGTTGCCATCAGGGAAAAGTAGTGTTTCTTCCCAATGAAGAGGCATATCTGCGAGAATTAAAAGATTTGTTTTTGGTGAAAGTGAAATCCACATACGCGAGCGGCAGAGACACGAAGTGGCTGGCTCGTAGCGCAGGCTTTTTTGGTGAGCGATGACCCCTAGTACTACAATATAATACCGTATGCCGTAGCATTTTTGGTAGTAAGGTACTGTGGGATGGCAGTATGATTTTATTTTCTTTATGTACACTGAGCTGGAAAGGAAGTGTTTAAAAGCATTTACCATATATTACTTTAAATTTTAAACAGTGATCAATAAAAACCCAGAAGATCTTATTTTGAGTGACAAGTAACAGTAGCTTCATACTGATGGCAGGAATATTTTATTAAGATAATTCTATTAATTCTATTGAATAGATCAAAGACTTTCAGTAAGGAAATTCCTTGCATGTCCCTTGTCTTTTCTAGGTGGGGAAAAACTGTACATTTATAAGGATGCTGACAAATGCATTTTGAATTTTATTTACAGATGCATCAAATGTGAATCTTTCGTGCAATTTAAATGATGTTGTCAATAATAAAGTATTTTGTATAGCACCATTTATAGAATGAACCATCTCAAAGTACTTTGCAGAGCATATATTTAATTTAGAAAAAATATATAACCATTCCAGAATAGTAGATCTCCGTAGTACCACCACTTTAGCATCTTGTAAGTACTGTAGTGTGATTATTTTTTCTTTCTTTCCTGCAAAGTCTTTTTAGCGATTTCCAATATAAATAGCATATGAGTATACAGTACATACATATGGTGCATACATTCTCAAACCAGTTTAATTAAATTCACAGTACATGGAGGGCTATAGCCTACCACAGCAATACTAGTTCCAGAGAGCAGAAAGCAGATATAAACTGGGTGACACTCCATTTTAGGATACATATGCAAAGATGAATGTGCCTTAAAATATGGTGTAGTTGTGTAAAATCTATGCATGTTTGCAAACACTATATTTTTTTACAAGAACTAGTTGCAATGTATGTAAGACAAAGCAGCATATGTAGTCCTGTGCTTAAATGCTGATTCATTAGCTGTGGTTCTGACAATATAGTACTGTAATCATTTGTATGAACGATCGGTTTCTTCATAGTATATCAGTTTGCATGCTGTACATGTTACTGCCTTTTTGTAATATGATTAAGTTGCTTATGTAAGCTCTTTTCCTCTTGCAATATCCATCCATCCATTATCCAACCCACTATATCCTAACCACAGAGTCACGGGGTCTGCTGGAGCCAATCCCAGCCAACACAGGGTGCAAGGCAGAAAACAAACCCCGGGTAGGGCGCCCGCCCACACACACACACACACCAAGCACACACCAAGCACACACACTTGGGACAATGACAATTTAGGATCACCAGTGCACCTAACCTGCATGTCTTTGGACTGTGGGAGGAAACCGGAGTACCCAGAGGAAACACATGCAGACTTCATGCAATATGATAAGCTAAATAAAATATGGCAAATACTGTATATAAGCATAACATAACCCCTTTCAGTACTGAATCAGAAGGGTATCAATATCTTGCTTATTTGTTCAGAGAAGGTGCCCATGCATATAATATGTGGTGGTGTAAGATTAAACATCATCATAAAAACACTGTGCAAATTCTATTGGTACTTTACATTCTCCCCCTGTTCCTGGCTTACAGTTGTTTCTAATTTTTTTTTCTTTTCTTGAAATCTCTCTCTCCATATTCTCTTTGCCATCTTTGATATTTTTTCATCTTCAAAAAGACTCTGAATTTACTTTGTCCAATGACAAATCCCTTAGTCGTAGAAATGGGACACTGATTATAATGAAGAAGGAACAGTAACACAGTATCTATCTGTTTTTATACATTTTGTTGATTTAAAGTGTGCTTCATTATCAAAATATGAAACAGTAATTTGAAAAAACAAGAAGCCTTCATCATCATATCATACAATGTACTTTTTTCTTTTATGGAAAAACAAAGAAACCAAGTGTGCTCTTTTTGGGACAGTGACTTATTTAATTAGGTCTAATTAGAAGGGCACACAGTGTTTCCTTTAGACATTTGTCTTGCAGTGGAACAAAATCAGAAATACTCATTCAAGCTGAGTATAACTAATTTGAATGCACTTACTGTAGATGTAGCTGTACACTTTTGAAGTCCCTTACAAAGTTATAGTATTTAAACTGAAAACATACAACCAGTGGAAAAAGCTAGAGTTATTAAGGCATTCATGTTTATAAATTAAAATAAACATATTAGCTTCCTGCTCTTGAAAGCAACATCTTTATGACGTAAATGTACGGTTGGTACAGTACCTAAATACAACAAATGGAGTCTGTTACTGTTCAGTTTGATTGAGCCATGGTTAGTTGCAGTTGGACTGAATTTTAATTATTGTGAAGGAGAAATTAGCTAAAGTATGTTTTTTTAATTAAAAAAAAAAAAAAAAAACTACAGCTGATGCTATGATTTGAGGAGTGATCGATTTAATGTTGCTGCCCAAACCCTCCAGGTAGGGCTGCATCAGAGTTGCTGTCTGAGCCTTCATCACTGCGTGCTACAGAGGAGGCGTCTGCAGCCCAAATAGTGGTCACTCCAGACGGGGTGTCTTCTTTCCAACTGTTGGGTGCCCCAGACTTGGAAATATTTAGAGTGTCTGAAATCCACCACTTAAAGGGGAGGGGTGGTTATGATGTGGTTTGTCACAGGTCTCTCCCTTGAGTTTTCTCTCGTGCTGCCTTTGCATTGTTTTTTTTTTTTCTTTTTTCTTTTTTCTTTAAAATGTTCTGCATTAGTTTTATTTCTTTTGTTAGTTTAATTATGTCGTCTGTGTCTTCCATTAATTTATTATGTTGTTAAGTGGTTTATTCTACACTGCAAACAAACATTTGTCTCTTTTTCAAAAGTTTAAACTGTGCTTCATGACAAGACAGAGATAACAGTTCCATCTCACAATTAAAAGAATGCAAACATATCTTCCTTTTCAAAGGAGTGCATGTCAGGAGCAGAGAATGTCAGAGAGAGAGAGAGAAAAAAGCAAACTATCAAAAATCAATATGGCTGTTTGGCTTTTAAGTATGCGAAGCACCGCCGTATAAAGCAGCTGCAAGGAAGAGAGCAATGTGAAAGTAGTCTTTCAGCATTTTTTAGAGGAGCGTCCGTATCCTCTAGGTCAGTGTGCGAACAGCCCCTCTGCTCACACCCCCTCCGTCAGGGGCAGAGAATGTCAGAGAGAGTGAGAGAGAGAGAGACAGAGAAAAACAAACAATCAAAAATCAATACGTGCCCTTCGAGCTTATAAGTATGCGAAGCACCATGCGGGAAGCATGTTGCTTAACAAAGCCGGAAGGGAGCAATGTGAAGATAATCTTTCAGCATTTTTAGACGAGCGTCCGTATTGTCTAGGGGTGCGAACAGCCCCCCTGCTCACACCCCCTCCGTCAGGAGCAGAGAATGTCAGAGCAAGAGAGAGAGAAAAGTAAACAATCAAAAATCAATACGTGCTGTTTGATCCTTTAAGTATGCGAAGCACCGTGCAGGAAGCATGTGGCTTGACAAAGCAGCTACATGTAAGCCCAGCAAGGATGGCAGCAATGTGAAGGTAATCTTTCAGCATTTTTTGAGGGGCAGCCGTATCCTCTAGGGGTGCGAACAGCCCCCGTGCTCACAATATATTTGAGGAGTTTTATTTAATACGTAATATGCACTCTGGTTGGGTAGCTTCTCAGCCATCTGCCAGTAGCGTCCCTTGTATGAAATCAACTGGGCAAACCAACTGAGGAAGCATGTACCAGAAATTAAAAGACCCATTGTCCACAGAAATCCGTGAACCAGCAAAAAATCCGCGATATATATTTAAATATGCGTACATATAAAATCCACGATAGAGTGAAGCCGCAAAAGTCGAAGCGCGATATAGCGAGGGATTACTGTATTTCTAAATGTCTTATAAATGTAAAAATCATGCTGCTGTGCTTTTCTGAATGTAGAATAAAAGATAAATAATACCAGCTAATGAAATGAGACCAGTGTTATCAGGTGTTGTCACTGATTAGGAATCTGGTTGGAACAAAAAACCCTGCAGCCACAGTGTGCCCCCAGGACCGAGGTTGGGAAACACTGAGCTAGACTAAGGTACACTGTATTTCTCTCTATTATAATAAAAAAATCCTGGGACGAGATAAGGCTTTTTAGCCTGGGATGAGACATGACATTTCAGAGAGATACTGTACTTTCACGTACCACAAGACGAGACTTTGTGCCAAGAGATTTAACCATGCCCTGGGCCGGAAATAAAAGACAAAGAGTAGATGGCAAAGTAGAAGATTGTAAGGAATTTTAAAAACATTGGCACGATACACATGCAGAGCAGGTTAGAGATAATGAAAGTACTAAAAATCGAAAGTCTCAAAAATATGATAGTAAAGATTGCATTAATGCAAACAAACAGAAATTATTACTCTGTGAAATAACGGAACAGTGGAAAGAGATTGAATATATTGTTCGGATTTAAACTTTAAGTCAGAGACTTTTAGATAGTCTAGTTCATGTTGCCATCAGGGAAAAGTAGTGTTTCTTCCCAATGAAGAGGCATATCTGCGAGAATTAAAAGATTTGTTTTTGGTGAAAGTGAAATCCACATACGCGAGCGGCAGAGACACGAAGTGGCTGGCTCGTAGCGCAGGCTTTTTTGGTGAGCGATGACCCCTAGTACTACAATATAATACCGTATGCCGTAGCATTTTTGGTAGTAAGGTACTGTGGGATGGCAGTATGATTTTATTTTCTTTATGTACACTGAGCTGGAAAGGAAGTGTTTAAAAGCATTTACCATATATTACTTTAAATTTTAAACAGTGATCAATAAAAACCCAGAAGATCTTATTTTGAGTGACAAGTAACAGTAGCTTCATACTGATGGCAGGAATATTTTATTAAGATAATTCTATTAATTCTATTGAATAGATCAAAGACTTTCAGTAAGGAAATTCCTTGCATGTCCCTTGTCTTTTCTAGGTGGGGAAAAACTGTACATTTATAAGGATGCTGACAAATGCATTTTGAATTTTATTTACAGATGCATCAAATGTGAATCTTTCGTGCAATTTAAATGATGTTGTCAATAATAAAGTATTTTGTATAGCACCATTTATAGAATGAACCATCTCAAAGTACTTTGCAGAGCATATATTTAATTTAGAAAAAATATATAACCATTCCAGAATAGTAGATCTCCGTAGTACCACCACTTTAGCATCTTGTAAGTACTGTAGTGTGATTATTTTTTCTTTCTTTCCTGCAAAGTCTTTTTAGCGATTTCCAATATAAATAGCATATGAGTATACAGTACATACATATGGTGCATACATTCTCAAACCAGTTTAATTAAATTCACAGTACATGGAGGGCTATAGCCTACCACAGCAATACTAGTTCCAGAGAGCAGAAAGCAGATATAAACTGGGTGACACTCCATTTTAGGATACATATGCAAAGATGAATGTGCCTTAAAATATGGTGTAGTTGTGTAAAATCTATGCATGTTTGCAAACACTATATTTTTTTACAAGAACTAGTTGCAATGTATGTAAGACAAAGCAGCATATGTAGTCCTGTGCTTAAATGCTGATTCATTAGCTGTGGTTCTGACAATATAGTACTGTAATCATTTGTATGAACGATCGGTTTCTTCATAGTATATCAGTTTGCATGCTGTACATGTTACTGCCTTTTTGTAATATGATTAAGTTGCTTATGTAAGCTCTTTTCCTCTTGCAATATCCATCCATCCATTATCCAACCCACTATATCCTAACCACAGAGTCACGGGGTCTGCTGGAGCCAATCCCAGCCAACACAGGGTGCAAGGCAGAAAACAAACCCCGGGTAGGGCGCCCGCCCACACACACACACACACCAAGCACACACCAAGCACACACACTTGGGACAATGACAATTTAGGATCACCAGTGCACCTAACCTGCATGTCTTTGGACTGTGGGAGGAAACCGGAGTACCCAGAGGAAACACATGCAGACTTCATGCAATATGATAAGCTAAATAAAATATGGCAAATACTGTATATAAGCATAACATAACCCCTTTCAGTACTGAATCAGAAGGGTATCAATATCTTGCTTATTTGTTCAGAGAAGGTGCCCATGCATATAATATGTGGTGGTGTAAGATTAAACATCATCATAAAAACACTGTGCAAATTCTATTGGTACTTTACATTCTCCCCCTGTTCCTGGCTTACAGTTGTTTCTAATTTTTTTTTCTTTTCTTGAAATCTCTCTCTCCATATTCTCTTTGCCATCTTTGATATTTTTTCATCTTCAAAAAGACTCTGAATTTACTTTGTCCAATGACAAATCCCTTAGTCGTAGAAATGGGACACTGATTATAATGAAGAAGGAACAGTAACACAGTATCTATCTGTTTTTATACATTTTGTTGATTTAAAGTGTGCTTCATTATCAAAATATGAAACAGTAATTTGAAAAAACAAGAAGCCTTCATCATCATATCATACAATGTACTTTTTTCTTTTATGGAAAAACAAAGAAACCAAGTGTGCTCTTTTTGGGACAGTGACTTATTTAATTAGGTCTAATTAGAAGGGCACACAGTGTTTCCTTTAGACATTTGTCTTGCAGTGGAACAAAATCAGAAATACTCATTCAAGCTGAGTATAACTAATTTGAATGCACTTACTGTAGATGTAGCTGTACACTTTTGAAGTCCCTTACAAAGTTATAGTATTTAAACTGAAAACATACAACCAGTGGAAAAAGCTAGAGTTATTAAGGCATTCATGTTTATAAATTAAAATAAACATATTAGCTTCCTGCTCTTGAAAGCAACATCTTTATGACGTAAATGTACGGTTGGTACAGTACCTAAATACAACAAATGGAGTCTGTTACTGTTCAGTTTGATTGAGCCATGGTTAGTTGCAGTTGGACTGAATTTTAATTATTGTGAAGGAGAAATTAGCTAAAGTATGTTTTTTTAATTAAAAAAAAAAAAAAAAAAACTACAGCTGATGCTATGATTTGAGGAGTGATCGATTTAATGTTGCTGCCCAAACCCTCCAGGCAGGGCTGCATCAGAGTTGCTGTCTGAGCCTTCATCACTGCGTGCTACAGAGGAGGCGTCTGCAGCCCAAATAGTGGTCACTCCAGACGGGGTGTCTTCTTTCCAACTGTTGGGTGCCCCAGACTTGGAAATATTTAGAGTGTCTGAAATCCACCACTTAAAGGGGAGGGGTGGTTATGATGTGGTTTGTCACAGGTCTCTCCCTTGAGTTTTCTCTCGTGCTGCCTTTGCATTGTTTTTTTTTTTTCTTTTTTCTTTTTTCTTTAAAATGTTCTGCATTAGTTTTATTTCTTTTGTTAGTTTAATTATGTCGTCTGTGTCTTCCATTAATTTATTATGTTGTTAAGTGGTTTATTCTATTTGATTAAAGAGGAGCATTGTTATGGTTTATTCATTTTTTTGTCCTGCTTTTTTCTTGTTACATTTCATTCTCTTTGTACATTGTGCTCAAAGTGGAAGTGGGGCCTCCTGATATTCCATCTGCTGCCAGTTGTGTAGGCCTATTTAAGGGTCTGAGATGCCTCAAACCGATGTTGCCATCATTTTTTCAGTGTTCTGTTTTTGATCACCTGTTGGGCATATAGCTTTTTTTTTGATGTGTGTTCTCTTTTGTTTTGACTACTTTTGGAGGATTTTTTTTTTTTTTTTTAAAAAGTATTTTACTTTGTATTTTTTAAATTTATTCATGTTTGGACATTGTTTATGTATTTGTTTTCCACAGTTGCCCCCTTCCAATTGGAATTTATAGGCCACTGCTTTTTTTTTTTTTTTTTTTTTTTTTTTTTTTTTTTTTTTTTTTTGAGAATAGGCTGTAAGTCTGATTTTTGAGTTTCAGAGCGAGGCCATTCAGGTAACAGAGCCCATAGTGGAAACTATACATTTAAGTCTGGATAGTAATTCTAATGTCTTGTTGAATTTAATATGAAGTGAAGACAATATCAAATCATTGGCAGATCTTTAGGGTCTTCATGAAAATTCTTTTTGAAATTTATGTAACCTTGAGGAAAAGTGATACAGGTTTATGGATTTGCTTTATCTATTATTAAATGCCAATGAAGAAAGTTGAAGTTTTAGCAGACACAAAGAAGAGAATAGTAATCTTTATCTAAATTACTACGACAATTCTCAATTCAGTCTAGCCTTTACTGCTGTGTTGTCCATAAAACAGAAAAAGTATTAAGAGGTTGTTCAAGGCAATTATTAAAAATCTGCCAGTTCCTCAAAATGATTAGGCCTAAAACAAATATAAAAACAGACTATACCAGAATGTTTAGAGACCTACAGGGGTGCTTTGGAGTCTCCAGTCCTCATCCTGAAGTCTGAACAGGCTCCAAAGATATTTGACTTCAGGAAGGGCCACTTCTTTGTGTCAGTTTGCTTGCTTTTTTATTACAAATATTTTACCATGGATTTCCATTTCTGTATGGGACATTGCTTCCTTTTTATTCTATGGACTCTTTTAGAATTTTTGTGTGATGTCTAGCTACCGCTGGTATGGGGTTATGGTTTTGCCAGTGCTTCCACACTAAGTTTAGTTTCTTTTGATTCTTTTTGTTTATCCTGTTGTTTTTTTTAATGAATTCTTTTGTGATTTATTCTGCTGCTTATTTCTTTTTTGCTCTTTTAGATTGTTTTTATTTAGTGTTAATTACTCACTGCTTTTGGATTTTGTTTTGTTTTTCTTGAAACATATCCAGCCCTTTGCATATTAAGTCAAAATAAGTATTATTATTATTATTATTGATCATTTTATTGTATTCCTAAATTATTGTTTGAGTTAAATATTTTTTGGCATTTACTTTCTCTTCTTGTGGTATAGTTTGGGGTTTTTCCAGTCTTTGTATTTTGTTTTTTCTTGTCCTTTAGAATTTCTTAATTGCTTAATACATTTTATTTAATTATGATTAAGTTTTGTTGTGAGGCTAAGGTATTTTTAAATTTCCCCCTCCCTTTAGGATTTGGAATTTAGGTAAATTCACCCACATTCATGTGAGTCATACCATTTCTGTTTGTTCATGGCTTCCAGAAAAGACACTTAAATAATTACTAAAAGCAGTAACAATGTGGCAAGATGGAGCAGGGTCAGTACCGTAGGACAGGACCTTTTTAATAGCACTGCCTGTACAATATGTTCAAAGCAGTAGCAAATGAGGGGACACAAAAGAAACAGACAAATATGCATCAATGATAAATGTTTTTAAGATGTAACAAGCACACAAGGATGGTCACAGTCTATAAAGAAAAATGGAATGATTTGTGAAACCCAAGCTTTGCTCAAAACCAGGGGGAAAAAATGAATCTGGCAAGATTTAGGCTTTGTGAAGCATGTAATCATGGAGCATGTGACAACTGAAGCAATTACTGACAATAAGAGGAAAAATCACATGATTAGGAATTACTCCTAAAGATGCCTCTTTTTTATTTGAGTTTTAACAACTTCCATCTTCTTTTAGAATCCAAAAACACACATTTGTAGAACCATAGCTTTTTTTTGTGCTGTCCATAGACCACTTGAGGATAGTGAACAATTGTAAAATTGCAGAAAAAAGATGGCATATAAAGAACTTATCAGACATAATATCTGACATCTTTAAATATGTCTTTGGGTCAGACTGCCTTCCCTGTCTTCTCTAAGACAACCAACATTTTTCAAGTTACAAAGAAATCTACAGTAAATTGTCTGAGTGACTACCTGCCTGAAGCATTCACAACAACTATCTGGACATTACTATTTTCATATCCAGCAAACAAGACACACTGGACTTGCATGATTTGCCTGTCATGTAAAAAGTTTAATGGAGAATGTAATCTCCACAACCATAACTTCAGATTCACCAAAGGATCATGTTTGTTACAGTAGGTGATTTTTCAAAATACGTACTTTGATTCCGATTAGTTGATTGAGAGTTTTTATCATCAGGTATAGGGTTTTCTAAAGTGTAGAATCTATCTCTATTATATTTTTGCTTAATTTTCATTTTGAAGTATTGGAAGTTATTTTCCGTCTTATCACAATGCCATTTTATTTTCCAATGGTTTTCCAACATTTTGTTTTCATTTATTTATTTAATTGCTAGGAGAGGGCAACCAGAAATTAGTGACATGTTTCATGTTCATGTTACTAAAGCAACTGAACAGCTTATCTTTAAATCGCAACATCATTATTATGAAGGCCAATAAGACCTTAGCCCAAAAATTCCACAAGCATGAAGTCCATAATGTAATAACAGCAATCAACAACACAGACTGAGATAAAATTATTGACCAAAAATATAGTACTCTCTAAATGTGTAAATTATTAGTTCTCATATTCTACTCAATTTAAAGAAGATAATACACAATCTAATGAGTTTCTTGATTCACTACAAATACCACAGCTAGATAATCTTAGTGCTGTGGAACTGGATAAGCCTCTGACACTTTCAGAATTACTAGATGCTATAAACTCACTTCAGAGTGGGAAAGCAGCTGGCCCTGACGTCTATCCAGTGGAATTTTTAAAAAAAAAAATTTCTAATAATTTAGCTGCACTGTTATTAGCAAGGGCGGCACGGTGGCGCAGTGGTAGTGCTGCTGCCTCGCAGTTAGGAGACCCGGGTTCGCTTCCCGGGTCCTCCCTGCATGGAGTTTGCATGTTCTCCCCGTGTCTGCGTGGGTTTCCTCCCACAGTCCAAAGACATGCAGGTTAGGTGGATTGGTGATTCTAAATTGACCCTAGTGTGTGCTTGGTGTGTGGGTGTGTTTGTGTGTGTCCTGCGGTGGGTTGTCACCCTGCCCAGGATTGGTTCCTGCCTTGTGCCCTGTGTTGGCTGGAATTGGCTCCAGCAGACCCCCGTGACCCTGTGTTCGGATTCAGCGGGTTGGAAAATGGATGGATGTTATTAGCAATGTTTATAGAAACTAGACAACAAAATTCTACCTCAAACTTTTCGACAAGCATTAATTACCATTTTTCCTAAGAAAAATAAGAACTTAACTACAATGTGCATCATACAGACCAATCTCTTTTCTGAATAGCAGTGTTAACATACTCTCCAAAGTTCTAGTCAGAAGGACTGAGAACGTGCTTCCTTCTGTAATATCACTAGACCAAACCATATGTATTAAAGGCAGACACTTAACTAACCTTCGACGTCTGTTTAATATAGTATATTCACCCATTAAATCTAAAACCCTAGAGAATCTATTGTCTTTAGAAGCAGAAAAAGCATTTGATATGGTTAAATGGGACTTCTTATTCACCACATTGCATAAATTTGGGTTTGGCCTAAGCATATGTGCATGAATCAAACTACTTTAAATTAGTCCTGAAGCCTCAGTTTGTATTAACAACATTATTTCAGACAACTTCAAACTGGAATGAGATACTCTACAAGGATGCCCATTATCACATTTGCTCTTTGCAATTGCCATTGAACCACTGGCTGTATACTTTCGAGGTAAAGGGGATTCTAAGAGAAAGACTTGAAAATAAAATATCACTATATGAAGTTGATATGGTACTATATATACCTGACCCACAAAATCCTGTGCCAGCAGTCCTAAAAGCATCAGTAGATTTTCAAAAGATATCTGTACTCAAAATCAATTTGAATACAAGTGTGCTTTTTCCAGTGAATTTTCTAGCACATAATATTGGACTGGACACCTTGCCATTTATCTTTTTCAACAAAAATTTGCTGTTTGCATGGAAAAACTTAAACAAGATGTGAAATAGATTGTCTACACTTCATCTTGCATTAGTTAGGAGAATCAACATGGTTAAGATGACCATCCTTCCAAGGCTTCTCTTCCTATTTCAAAGCATCCCCATATACTGTACATTAACAAATCTTTTTTAAGAAATTAGACTCAATCATAACCTCATTTATTTGGAATTTGAAACATCCAGGCATCCAAAGGGCGACTCTAAAATGACCTAAAGCAGAAGGGAGCATGGCACTACAGTATTCCCTCGCTACTTCGCGGTTCACTTTTCGCGGATTCACGACTTCGCGGGTTTTTAAATACAAGTGATTGCCCGCCTATCGCGGAAGTTATGTTCCAGACCCATCAGCAACAGGAGAAAATCCGCGATATAGAAAGACCATATAAATAAACATTTTTATAGTTTAAGCCTTAAAATACCCATCCCACATGCTTCAAACACATGTAAACTTATAAAACACACTTTGCTAACACATATGATATGTGGATGTCGGGCTAAGGATATGAGTAACATCTCACTATTATAAAACATTTTAACTTCACGCAAGACAAGACAGTGAGACAGGAAAATAGGTGATGTACACCTAAAAGCCTGATTGTACAGGCTTTTAAATTATTGACACGCAGAGCGACAAGCAGCACAAAGCCAGCACAAAGTCCACTTCTCCTTAGCGTTCATTCAGTGGCAGGAGCGTGCGCCTCCGGGGAGGGGGGGTGGGGGTGGGGTTTGAGCGAACGTGCGTTCAGCCCTCACACACCCCCATTACTCCTCCTCCTTCCGAACACGCAGAGCGACAAGCAGGCATTTTGGCAGAAGCAGCACAAAGTCCATTTCTGCTCTGCTGAGAGTTCAGCTGCCCCCCTTCACAAAGCGAGTGCAGACACAGTGACGTCTGATCGCTGCGTGCAGTGTGCAGTGTTGGTCTGCGGTGTTTAAGAATGCAGAAAGTGTTTAAGAGCATAGGAAGTGTTTATAAGAGTGTGGGAAAGGTTAACAAGAGAGTGAGAAAGGTTTATAAGAGTGTGGGAAGGGTTTATAAAGCCTTAAAATATGTATAAATAATAAAATATAGGTCGCTACTTCGCGGATTTTCACCTATCGCGGGGGGCTCTGGAACGTAACCCCCGCGATAGATGAGGGATTACTGTACCTAACTTTCAGTTCTATTACTGGGTGGCAAATATACAAGCTATAAAGACCTGGACATTGACACAAAACTAATGAATATACACAGGCCTGGTCTGCAGTAGAAATAAAATTATGCAGTACCTCTTTTTATATTTCCTGTTCTGTGTCTCATTTAATACAAATTACCATCAATACACTAATAGTTCAATTGCCCTTCATTTTCTCAGAGTATGGAACCAATGTAGGAAGCATTTTAAGTCAGAGAAGCTTTTATCTGTTGCACCTCTACATGACAACCACCTTTTTCCACCCTCTCAAACGTATACCCTATTTAATTTCTGGAAAATGTCCACGATTAAAACACTACGAGACTTGTACATAGATAATATCTTCACATCCTACAAACAGTTACGTTTCAAAGTCAGCTTCTCATCAACAAAATTCTTCCACTACATTAAAGCTAGAAACTTTCCTAAACAGAACCTGCCCAGTTTTCCTAACCTCCCATCTTGTTCTATTCTAGTAGAAATACTGATCAGTCTTGAAAACTCGGATAACATCTCTACAGTTTATTAAAATGTTTTAAACTCCCTTCCTTTTAACACCAGAATTACCAGAGCCTACAAAAAAACTTGTAGATCTGTCCCACCTTAAATCGCTTCACACTTTTCCATCAGCGTCTTTTGTCCTGTAAGTTTGTTGATAAGCAGCAAGCAGTCTACTATCACATCCCCCACCGCCGCACAGTTTTCTCAGCTCAAATCTGTTTATCTGCGTGTCAGTTGCTTGGAGTTGTATAGAGTGAGAAGTCAAGCAAAATTAGTCCTTTTAGAAATACTATATTGTTATTTGGAACACATGCATTTCGTGTGTGTTCCGTGTCTACAATGATCTATGTAAACACATTTACACCGGCTGTTACAGACTGACTGAGTGCATTTGTTCTATTTGTACCTGTTGTGAAAGTGTTTCTTTGATATTTGGAATTCAGGCTTCACACATTATATACTTCATGCCTGCATTTTGTCAATTATTACTAAAACATGAAAACGTTTCTGTTTTAACGATGTGTTTACATGGAATGTTATCTGCTTCTAATTAAAATCAATAAAAAAAGAAATGGGTGACATATGATATCATCAGTGTCCATAGTATTATCCATCCATCCATTTTCTAACCCGCTGAATCCGAACACAGGGTCACGGGGGGTCTGCTGGAGCCAATCCCAGCCAACACAGGGCACAAGGCAGGAACCAATCCCGGGCAGGGTGCCAACCCACCACAGGACACACACAAACACACCCACACACCAAGGCCAATTTAGAATCGCCAATCCACCTAACCTGCATGTCTTTGGACTGTGGGAGGAAACCGGAGCGCCCGGAGGAAACCCACGCAGACACGGGGAGAACATGCAAACTCCACGCAGGGAGGACCCGGGAAGTGAACCCGGGTCTCCAAACTGCGAGGCAGCAGCGCTACCACTGCGCCACCGTGCCGCCCCCATAGTATTATGCACTTGCTTATTGGTCAAGATTGCGGATTTCAATAATGATTCTCTCATGCTTTCTTTGTTAATTGGCTTCTAGACTTTAGACCAGTGTTTCTTAAAGTCAGCCCTGGGGTCCCCATGTGCTGCAGATTTTTGTTCCACCAATTTTTCTTTTTAGTTCAACTCCTGGCCTAAACAATGAACTCATTATTTCCTCTCACTTTTTATTAGAATGTGCCAAGCATTTAGGCATGTTACACGAGGTTAATTTTTTTTAACTTTAATTTTGATCATTATAATTTTCATTGTTTTCTTGCTGCTGTTCTAGTTTTTGAATCTATTAATTATGAATAGACACATCAGTGAGTCTGATGCTGAAATAGTTCAGCCTTTCAGAATTCAGTGCTTTTTGTCCAGTTATGTGCTCAGCTTATTGTTGTTGTCATTAGAATACAATTAAAGGAGCAAACTAATTAATAATGCAAAAGAAAGTTAAGCAATTAAACATACATCAAAAATATTTCTAAATATCTTAAAAATGTAAATTTGGTGCTACTCCATGTTTCTGAATGCAGAATAAGAGAATAGAAAAACAAAAAGACCATTAAATTCAATGAGATCAGTCCCTCCTAACCCATTAACAGCTGTGTTCGGTGTTCTTCCAGATGGACTTGAAGTGGAGAAGGGCAAGCAAACGGTGATTGCATTCACTACACTTTTGGCACGCAGACTTATTTTGTTAAATTGGAAGAATCCTAACTCTCCTCTGATAAGTCAGTGGGAAACCGATGTTTTATATTATTTGAAATTGGAAAAACTCAAATTCTCAGTTAGAGGATCTGTACAGAATTTTTTCAAAACCTGGCAGGATCTAATCAATATTATTTTAGAATAAGAGAAATAACTATTACCGCATTTATTTTCCTTCTCCATTTTTTATTTACCTATATATGTTTCTTCTTTTCTTTTGTTTATTGTTGCCTTATTAAAAAGCCCTAAGCAATTCTCCTTTGGCTAAGCTCTTCTCCTCAGGGGTGGGATCTGATTTGTCTTCAATTTTTTTTTATTTTATTATAAATTGATCTATTTGTATGGAATGATTACAATAAAATAAAATTTAAAAAAAAATTCAATGAGATCACTTAAAGGGAAAATGATTCACTGGTTATAAAACTGGTAGGAAGAAAAACCTACAGCTAGAGGAGTTTGAGGACAACAACTATAGACTAGTTATTTCAAATCTTGACCACAAATTAGCATTTTTTTGGCTTGGATACTTTGTTTGATTTTCTGATTATGAATTTTGTCTCTTTTGACAGTGTATCATCTCCCAGTCCCTTTTTTCTCTATGAGTCTGACATTCCCCTTACTCATGCAGAACAATATGAGAAAAGAGCTGTCATATCGAATTTAACTACTTCCATATAATTTAAATGTATTTGAAAAATGTCTGTCATTCAGATATCCTATAAAAATGTTTGTTTGTTATTACCTTGTATTAATTTTGACACTTTGCTGCCTTAGACGCACTATGCAATATTGCTGTATTTTACAAAACGGTTTTTGCACATGACTTCCTCAATCACTCTTGTCATATTGGGTGAATGGTTAGTCCTTACTGTCATTGCTAAAATTGACTGCCAAATGTTTCTTTATCACACCCCTTCACTATTCATTTTAGGGCTAATTTTCTCCGCCAAATATGCTTTTTGATCTACACTTGTACAAAGAAGAGCTTTTTAAATATTTCTCTGTCACCCTGAAAGTATCGTTTTGCTGCTCATTTCATTCCAGTTCATTCTTGAATCTAAGAGCCTTAACTTGCTGCTTGTTTATGTTGCTATTGTTAGACATTTAACACATCAAATAAAAGAGAGAGAGAGAGGCTAGGAACACACGCTGCTACAGCGATAGTTTACTTTATAATTATTGACAATGGAAAATAATTCACATTTCTGATTTTTCTTTTTAATATTACAGTGGCTTTATAATCACCAATGCTTGTTTAGCTACATCAGCCAACATGTGATTTCACACCTAGTTTGGCATATGCATTCTCTGTTGACTTGTGACACATTGTCTAAAAAAATGAAGTGCAGTTAAAAAGCTATTCAGTTCACCTGTACCATATTTGTGCTGCAGTTGTAAAGTGGAAAGAGAGGGACTCGGTCTAGTTTTGTTTTGCTAAACAAATAATTATAATTTGGAAGAAGTATGTAAAGATCATTATAAATACAATCTTTAATACATTTGGTTACATCACTTGTGAAACACATAGACTCACAGTACCTTAATATGTTTTGAAGGAAAATATCATTGACCACATTTAAGTGTTTGAGCAAATACAAGCATTATATGTCTGAGTTTCTTTTGTTTTTCAAGCAGGATGAGGTGTACCCAGCTCAACATTTTTTTTGATCATTGTCACTGTTCACATAGAGAATCCCATTTTTTATAATGGGCTTTGTTTTAAATGTCACATTTGTTTAAGTGCATGAGTCATAACTAATTTATACTTTACAAATATAAAGTAAGTGATGTAAATGAAATGTGAGAAATAGCTAAAAATACTAATAATAGTATAAATATATAAAAAGTACAAACATACATTTAGCACCATCATTTACAATAAAACATTTATTAATATGAACTTAATAAATAGTTGATCAATATATGCACATTGACATTGAGCACTGTGTAAGCAGCTTCTAAATATCAATATTAGACTAGTTAACAGGACCCTCCCTTCTAGCTTGCACAATTGGATATTCTTTAGCATTGTTTAGTTTGCCATTTGGAATTTCCATATCCTTATGCACAACAGTAGTGATTGTTCTGAATAAAGAACTGTCACCCTTCCCAGGAAACTCACAAAAATATGACAATAATATTGTAGCTGAGTGAGACGTGCCTCCTAGACAAGTGACAGTTAAGAGAAGGAAGAGTAAACTACACCTTCATTTCAAAGGGACTAAGTGCAAAAAAGCTAGTGTAGTCATGGATTTGCCTTTGACATCAGGAACAATTGCCACTGACATTAAGTGCCTGATAGCCATCTACCTCCAGCTAAATAACCATCATCAGTGCCCATTTGCTGACACTAGTCAGAGATGACAGCATCAAGGACTAAATTTATTTCAGTTCACAAGGAAAAAAGCTGATCCTGCTATGGACCTTCAGTAGAAAGACCAAAAAAAAAAGTGTATAAAAAGGCCAAGTTCATCTGTACCTACAATGGGCAATATGACCTTATCATCAACACCCTGTGCTGACAGCAAAACAAATAAAAGACAACATGCATGCATCCACAGCAAATGATGACTGGAAATGCCAACTTCACATGGGATCAAATCTCAGTCCAGACTCTTGTCATGTGTAGCTCCTAGCTGGTAGAATGAGCTGCATACGCCAGTCTGAACCACTCACTTCCTAGTAGTGTTTCAAAGACATTTGAAAACTGTGTTGTTGTATGACTATATTGAAGACAGAGTAACTAGTCTTGTGCTTTTCTATTTGAATTAGAGTTTGTGGTGGCCAATTTTGTAAATGTGTCTTTTAATACTTCTTGTAGCCATGTTTGTCAGTGTCTCCAAAATTCTTTGGCTGCTGGAAAGGTTCGAGCATTAAGTATGAGGCATAAACAAAGATCCCATAGTCTAAGTGCTTTTGATTTAAAAGTCTTTCTGAAATTCAGAGCAAAAAAATCACACAAATTAAAAGAAAAGCTGATAATACACATACAAAAATAAAAATTTTGCTTATGGCTCAAATCTTAGTTATACTTCAAGTTTCAATTTAGAATGGGACAATTCAATGTGCATTAATATGTACTTATACATTTATGTTTACTTTCATTGTCAGAGAATGATATGCTTCTGTGCCTTTTCATTCTATTTGTAATGTTACATCAGAAATACAACAGAAGTTTAACATACTAGCTTATAGGGAATAAAATAGAATCTTCCATCATCTATGTAGCTAAGACGAACATTCCATTATAATTAAGCAAGCATTTAATTTAACATTAAATTGCTAGGATTGGCTCTTAAACTTGTTTCAAGACAGTGCCCAAACTAATCAATTATGTTGGCCTGTCTTGTAAGTTGCTTTGGATAAAAGCATCTGCAAGTGAGAAATATAAGAATGGCCATAAATCATGTCTATGGAAACCACTGTGGCATCTGTCTGTTCTTTACCACAATGCAGATAATTGCTTGTATGCTATTAAGTTGCCTGTTTCCACCTACTGAGGCAATATTAATGAGTCCATATGAGGTCTTTTTTTGTAGCCCAGCAAATCCAACATCAGGGACAGCAGCAAAACAAGTACAAATCTTTCACTGACCCGACAAAGGCCTTTGATGCTTTCTTTCGGGAAGACCTTTGGGAGGTTCTGCCTACACGCTGACGTTCTATCAAATTTACCTCTTTCCTGAGACTTGAACTTACCTTTGCAATAGGATGGAAACCAATCCTTTTACCGTTTGAACTGGGGTCAAGCAAGGCTACACCATTACCCAGACTCATTTCACTGTTTATTTGTTGGGGTCCTTAAGAGCCACAAGAATGAGTTTTTGTAGAGAGGCTACCCTGTTATCATGGACATACCAGAGCTACTACTAAGTCCAGTTTTAAACGGAGTCTGTCCACCTCAGCCAGGTGAATCAGAGTGGGGAGTGAAGTAGGTCAAACTTCACCAGGAGAGGTATGGAGAAAGAAAAAAAGAATACTATTGTGATTATAGCGCTGACTATATCTACTGTTATAATGTTTGTAACAAAAAAGTGTCCTTTTTTTGGACCTGAACACCCTTGTCTCAAGCAGTTATTTTGGATGTGGGGTGTGAGATGCAGTAGAAGCTGTTTTTTTCCCTGAAAAGAGGGGGTGTTCTGTTATGTTGTCTGCTAACATTATGAAGGAGGTATGTTCTCAAGTTATAGTGTGATGTTTAGTTTGATACATTTGTTTTGTTTAGTTTGATGCAGCTGCTCTTTCAGTGATAATCATGTTCATTATTCATGTTTTGTATGTCTTTCTGGACTTATTCAGAGTTGCCTTATTAGTTTATTAGTCTTTTTTTTCTTTGTAAGAGATAGTTATGCATATGTGCATGTTTATGATGTCATCTTGTTTGGCATGCAGCCACCATATCGATCAGAAGTTATACTGTAATGTTGCTGTGCAACTTCATCTGGGCGTGCTTGGTGCTGCCATCATCATCAAAATAGAGTAAAAGGTCAGCTGTGTACATTTCCTAGTCATATGAGTTTGTGGTTTTAAAACCAGTACTTTGTGTGTGTGTGTGTGTGTGTGTGTTCAGTAGTTAGGAAATGCATTTTGGTTATTACTGTTCAATCTGGCATAAAAGACTTTGATTCTTGGTTACTGTTTTAGTTTTAGAAAAGTGAGGAGAGAGACTTCTTACATTTCATTAGCCATAACATTTCCTTTATCTTTTATTAAGATAGATAGATAGATAGATACTTTATTAATCCCAAGGGGAAATTCACAAGATGTTAAGTGTAGTCATGACAGATTCATGTTGGATGTAGCATAAGGGAATAGAGTTAAAACAGTAATTTGCATTGTAACTGTTAAATGTGTTCAGAATTGGATAATTAATTTAAGGGAAAAAAGTAAAAACATGCATTTTTATTGAAATTTGCATAAACCCATTCGTTTTCTGCCATAAACTTCATTATCTTTTAAAGGTTGTTTCAGCCAGTCTGTGTAGCTTTAGGTCAATGGCAAGAGCAAACTTGAATGGTATCCCTATCCCAGTGTACAAGCTATAGCCTAGCATGCAAATCTTATGGATGTGGAAGTTAAAGCAACCCAGAAATGGCATAAAAATGCACATATTTAGCACTGTTAAAGGCATGGGAACAAACCTTGGTGCCTGGAGTTTATAGGCCATATTCTGTTCCTGATATAGTTCCTTCTCTTGTGTAATGTAAGTCGCAAATTAGGATTACAATTTCACATTAATGCAGATATCTTTTAGTTCTACTTAGCTATGAAGAATGACCTCTCTGCTATTTTTTTTTTTTTTATTTTTTTTATTAGTTCAGACTGTTTTAATAAAATTCAGGATTGGATGAGTTCTACATTTTTCACATAAATGTGAACAAAACTATAATGTAATGTGTTGTATCTTGCAAGTTCTTTCAGTATCTTCTTTGAAAATTGTCAGACTTATTAAGCAAAACAATTAAAATTAGATCATCTTGTGTGACCTTGTAAATGTGGTTGATTTTTGAACTTGGTTTTAATGCTCAAATAACAGAAATGTAGAACTGATGTAAAAATGTATTGCAAATTAATCATATTTAATTTTTTCTGTTGCTAAAAATCTTATTTATGCTTTTTTTTTTTTTTTACTGCACTATCATAACCTGTATTATAGTGATTGTCCGAAGCAGTCCACCCAAAATATACAGATGGTACAAAACTCAGCTGTCTTTTGACACAAGTAAAATTCTGATCAAATATTTGCTTTATTTAATCTAATCAGCAATTGCTTCCTGTTGAGCATTATGATCACTTCAAAATTCAATTCTTACCTTTCAAAGTTTCACATGATAACTCATTATGTACCAAACAGAGACCTCTACTCATCTACTATTCCCTCCTACCTTATCAACACAAAATGTTTCAAACACGTGCCTTTAGTTACTGTGTTTGTAAGCTTTAAAACTTATTGTCAGTTTAGAGGTTAGAGCATTTTTGGTTTTTGAATAGCTCATACACTATTAAAAAAATTCTATCTTTCCCCAAAACTATCAACACAATTTTAAAACCACACTATTGTCTGTGCAAACCTTAAACATCTGTGTCAAAATTAAACAAGTCTCAAACTTTGCCATCATATGACACATACAAGAAGTCAAATACACAAACACTAGCGGTAAACACAACACACTAGACAGAAAAATTTGTAACACTATAACAAAAATTTTAAATGTTCAGGAATTAATTCCTATGTTTAAATTACTGTAACCTTATTTGCAACTGTTGCTGGTATGGAATAAATACAGACAATTATCATTTGATTATTTTACTTTTTGCACAATTGAGTTGGATATGAAAAAATCTATAAATATACTTACTTGTATATACAGTACATACTATATACACAATATAAAAAGAAAAAAAACATTTTTGTGTATGTATATTCCAAGCTTTATAGCAAACAAAATAAAATTAAAATGGCACTGCAATATTCCAAAAACCAAAACTGCAAAGACCAGTGTATGCTACACAATTAACTAGTCAGCCTCCTCTTCATCTTTTCTTTGAGCTGGGTCAAGCCACAAAACATCATCTACATCATATTGAATGTCCTTGCCAGACAGCGAGGAAAATATGCTCATTTGTGCCAGATCCACCCTTGGATTGATAAAGTGAAATGTTTCCATATGCCCCTTCCATTGCTTGTAGGAAGCTCTCTCTGTAATAAGGGTTCTGGTCTTAAACCTCCAATCATCATACAAAGAAAAATTACTCAGTGGGGTTAAGGAATAGATAGCTATCATGGAGAAACATCAGTAGAAATCTAGGGTGGACATTGAACCATTGATGAACCAAAATAGCACAATGGAATGACTTGCGGGTTTATTCCTGCATCCCCAGTTCTATGTCAAGATTATCCAGGAATGGTAGTAATGAGAAGTAATACAAAATGACATCTTTTATTGGCTAAGTGTAGTGAGAAGTCAAGTAAAATGACACCTTTTATTGGCTAACTAAAAAAGATTTTAGTATGCAGGATTTCGAGGCAACTCAGGCCCCTTCTTCAGGCAAGATGTAATTACATCTTTGGATTACATCTTGCCTGAAGAAGGGGCCTGAGTTGTGTCGAAAGCTTGCATATTGAAATCTTTTTTAGTTAGCCAATAAAAGGTGTCATTTTACTTGACTTCTCACTACATTCATAATGGCTAACATGGTACAACACCCTAGTACAATTGGCTAAATGAATAGATTACAGTATGTAAGCTTTCAAGGCAGCTTAATACAGCTTGCTTGAAGAAGTGCCTGAGCTGCCTCAAAAGCTTACATATTGTAATCTGTTCAGTTAGCAAAAAAGGTGTCATTTTGCTTCATTTCTCATTGCTTCCATAATGGCTAACATAGTACATTACCCTACTACCACAGGAATGCCAATAAAAGTGTATTGTATGGCCAAGTGTTGCATGTTAATGGAGGACACATTGCTAACTGATGGCAGCACACAGAGTCGCATTACCTCCCTGTGACCTCAGCAATTGCTCTTTGGTCATGATGTTTCAGGCTCTTCTCCTTTGATTGTTTAGGTTAAACTCTGCCTCGTCTACGAAGATGTACTCCTGTGGGTTAGCCAAGGTATAAAGCTGAAACATTCTCTAAAAAAAGCAAAATTCTGTTTTAGTACATACAGCCTACTCTAAATACTGTACTTTACATATGATGTATATGATTTGCATTGTAGGATGTATACTGTGCTGTGGTGCAGCACGCCACAGAAAGTGCTAAAACGCGTCTCAGTATAACAGTATAGCTCTTACAGTTACAGTATATTATAGCTATATAGTTATGTAGCATTACCTGTATTTTTGTAAATGGCTATCAGGAAAATGGGCACATTTACCCAGAGGAAGGAGGAGGTGTGCTGTATCTCTGGAGAAGAGGAGGCTTCACAGTGGTTCAAGTTTTGCGTATCTGCAGCACATGTGCCTGATTCATGCAGCATTGTGGGAATTGGACAAACATCCGGATGAGCAAGGTCCATCACCTGTTGCGCTCTCCTGCTATTGAAAAAGAGAAAAGAGGCAATGTGAACAGTGCATTGTCTAGTTAAAAGAGAAGCCGTATGAGTGTAGCAAAGTCACGGGCAAAAGTTTAAAAAGCGAATGGTACTTACAGGAGAGAGTGCAACTGCATGAGATAAAGAGAGAGAGGGAGAGGCTGTTCCTTAGGGACTGTATGCTGGCTAATGCCTCATTAAATGGGAGAGTTCCAGAAGAAGGAAGAAGATATAGTATATTTCTTTTTGGTATAAGTAGTATTTTTTAGAGTAAGAGTTTATAATTCTTTTTCTTTTTGTGTTTTTTTTTGATTGGCACAGGAAGAAGGGAAATAACTGTATTTTTGTAAATATTTGCTGTTTGTAATTTTTATTATGTTTGCTGTGTGCATGTGTCATTAGGACTGGATTTTAATTAATGACACCACATTATTTGGATTTGGGAATTTTGTTTTTGCACCATTTTGTCTTAAGCACCTGTAAATAAAGAATGTTTGTATTTCTTCACTTTTGTAAATTTATGTCTGTGTCTCTCTGCTCTCACCATTGATAACGTTCGGTCCATGAACTACAAGAGCCCAAAGTATAGCATGGGGTCTCGCAAGTGTAGTACATGTAAGGTATTACTCTACTGTACATAAACTGAAGGTCTATTATAATAAAATTCTGAAAACTGTACTGTAAATTGGAAAGGGAACATACGACCATAAATTACAATAAAAGTTCTGTACATTCCAATGTGGCTCTTTCCCACATATAACGAGAGAGCTGGTTTCTGACCCATGGAATTTCCAATGGAACTGATTCATCTGTATTCTGCTCCAATCAAGCACTCACCAAATTGTTGATTAGCCTATACGAATAATTCCTGGAAATAATTCCTAAAATTCTATGAGTCGTCTTTGTATTTCATTCGAACGTATTTCATTATTGGCAATGACCATATTTACAATGGCTGTTTCTCGATCATTTGTCGGCAACCACTGCCTGTGTCCTACAGAGGGTCGCCTCTCAGCTCTGCAAAAACAATTTTTTTGTCTGTCAATTTATGTGTTTACAGTGTTAAGGTCTTTTCATTACAGTACTATGCAGTACAAAAGCATAGCCTTTCGATTTAGCACTACAGATAAAAATTTAAAAAGTACAGTGATCCCTCGCTATATCGTGCTTCGCCTTTCGCGGCTTCACTCCATCGCGGATTTTATATGTAAGCATATTTAAATATATAGCGCGGATTTTTCGCTGCTTCGCGGGTTTCTGCGGACAATAGGTCTTTTAATTTCTGGTACATGCTTCCTCAGTTGGTTTGCCCAGTTGATTTCATACAAGGGACGCTATTGGCAGATGGCTGAGAAGCTATCCAGCTTACTCTCTCTCTCTCTCTCTCTCTCTCTCTCTCTCTCTCTCTTGCGCTGACGTAGGGGGGTGTGAGCAGGGGGGCTGTGTGCAGCTGCTTCCTGAAGGACATGCTGCACGGAGCTTCGCATACTTAAAAGCTCAAAGGGCACGTATTGATTTTTTTTATCTGTCTCTCGCTATCTCTC
This sequence comes from Erpetoichthys calabaricus, assembly GCF_900747795.2. Classification (NCBI taxonomy): domain Eukaryota; kingdom Metazoa; phylum Chordata; class Cladistia; order Polypteriformes; family Polypteridae; genus Erpetoichthys; species Erpetoichthys calabaricus. The sequence goes on from NC_041402.2 coordinate 85,419,718, forward strand.
TCTATCTCTCTCTCTCTCTCTCTCTCTTCCTGCTCCTGACGGAGGGGGTGTGAGCTGCCGCCTTCAACAGCTTTGTACCGGCGGTGCTTCGCATACTTAAAAGCCAAAAAGCCGTATTGATTTTTTTTTTGACTGCTTGCTTTGCACTCCTTTGAAAAGGAAGATATGTTTGCATTCTTTTAATTGTGAGACAGAACTGTCATCTCTGTCTTGTCATGGAGCACAGTTTAAACTTTTGAAAAAGAGACAAATGTTTGTTTGCAGTGTTTGAATAACGTTCCTGTCTCTCTACAACCTCCTGTGTTTCTGCGCAAATCTGTGACCCAAGCATGACATTCTAAAAATAACCATATAAACATATGGTTTCTACTTTGCGGATTTTCCTATTTCGCGGGTGGCTCTGGAACGCAACCCCCGCGATGGAGGAGGGATTACTGTACTGCAATTTACCTGTTTTCTTGTGTAACCGTGCAGACGATAGTTTCCATTGTGTAGCGGTTTACTTTTGTCTGGACTCTCCTTTCAGCCTCCGCCATTTACATCCCATGAATCAATACATTGTTTGCCAATGTGGCACATATTTCATTTGTTATAAACTGTCTGCCACCCCTTCATTTCATTTGTTATAAACTGTCTGCCACACATTCCTCCTATTATTCTTCATTGTTTTTTTCTTTGAGGCTGTCTTCCTTAAACTCTCTTCCCGTCATTGTTTGGACTAATTGTTTGAAAAGCTGTGACATATGTTTGCCACCTATTCTCAAGTTCTGATCAATGTGTGAACAGTTTTGATGGTTAATGTTTATTCCCAAACATAGGAGTGCTAACCGAGTTCAGATTATAATGACTTGTGTTAAATGGTTTGAGCACAGGGTGAAATCAGAGCTGCATGAGGACACTTGTTAATAGAGTTTAGAAGGATGTGTTTCACAATTTGGAAAACATGGAAAAAAACTGAATTGTGTTTTATTTTATTAAGGAAAGTCTTGATCCACTGAGAGCTGAAAGCCGGACTTGGGAGTTACATGTATTTTATGCAATTTTGCTTGACTGACCACTCAAGAGATGAATGATTGCTATAAACATGAAATCTGAACAGCAGGGATTTAAAGAAAAAAAAGTAGTCAGACTGAAAAAGGGATCATAAGATCTGGGACTTGCAAACTTGTTCCAACATCAATTCTAAATTTCAAGTCAAAGTGTGATAATTGCCTATTGGGTACCTTGTGCTTTCAAAACTGGGTGGTCTTTTCTTTTATTGTGAAGGATGGATGCCCTTTAACACTCAGTATAATTTCAAATTTTGTAAAATTAACAGTGCCACGGAGAATGATGCCCCACATGTAAAATACACAGAAATATAATACAAAGTTATATGATTCTTTGGTATTTTAAATACAATGGAGCACAATGTAATTCTTTCCATGGCCACACATTAACTGAGCCAAATCTAAATTAAATCAAATGACCAATCATTGCCATGAGGTGGGGAAAAAAGTGTCAGCATTAGTGATGAGAGTCACTCCGGTGATTACTGTATATTCTCAAGCCATATGAAGAAATACTTGATCTAAGATAAGTGAATATTGTAACTATTACTGAGATGGGAAGATCCAGAGATACCATGCAGAATAAGCAGTTTGAGACTGTGGACAAACAGGCATATTCTTTGTTTTATGCAAAACAGGAAAGTCACTTCCCTTTAGCGTGCCTAACTTCAATTCTGTTAGGGGCCATGGTAAATACCTTCAGAACAACAGATACTCACCCAGTACCAGGAAACGTCATTGCTTACCTCATAATGTGCCTTCAGCATGTACAGTAGTCTCCAGCATGAGTACAGTGATTTCTAATGGCTCCTAGCCTACTGTTTGCTTTACTGCTTTGTTACACACAGTCTTTCCTATCTCCCAACAGCTGTGTAGCTTATTTTTGTCCCATACCCCAGTACTTTGTTTCTCCCAGCTCCTTTCATCCTCCTCGGTCATCTCTTCAAAATGCCTTCTTTTCACCTTCTGCAGTTGGAAGTGCCATCATGGCCTTGTCACTCGTATTTAAAGCACCTCTGCTGCTAGTTGTCAAAGAGTGCTCTCTAGAAAATCTTGTTACAGACATGACAAGTTTAGAGATAATGTTGTCAATTGTTGGTGGTTAAGTCACTAGCAGTAAGCATAATCTTAAGTAGTTGCTGCTACACTGTTATCTCTTAAACTTGTACTGCATTATTAGCAACAAAACTAGCTCTTGATAAGGCTGGACTACTGATTCCAATAGTAGATGGGCTGTTAGGTGGAACTACTGCTATTTACATTTGCTACTGGAGTGCTTGCGTCACTTGTAGCCATTTTACCCTTTGAGCATTTACATTTATCAAATTTTTGGCAAAGTGCAAATGAAGAAGAAACACAGGAGTAACAATCTGATATCTGGCTATAACAAATGGTGAAAATAAAAACATATGAAGAATCATAGCTTGGTGATCCCATTAATCCTGACTAATGTTTGCATTTAGGCAGTATTCAGAAATATTTAAAATAGATATCTAGGAAAATTTCAAAAATTTAAATGTAAAATTTAATTTGGCAACAGACAACATTAGACTGCTTAAACTAAAGAGTACACTTTTTCTCTGAGATTAGATTCACCCCTTCACTGTTTTAGTAAGTCACATCCATAAACTGAAGAGTACATTTCCAGCCATTAGTGCTTCAGACCATCGGTACGATTATTGTCTCTCTTGCTCCTACTGTTGATTTTCCTTGCCCAACCTCATAACATTGATTGGTTATTTGATTTTATTTTATTTAGTTTTGGCACAATTCAAGCATAGCTGTTGGAAGAAAATATAATGTGTTTAGAGTGCATTAAAGTGAAATGTATAAGCTGAATTCTCTGTTACTTATGGAACATTCTATTGGAAATTAATTAAAAATAAAATATGCCTCTGTATTGCGCTTCAAATTTTGGCATGAATATTGGGTGTTGAATTGAAATGCAACAAATAATTTGAATTTTTTTATTATATCATAAAAAAGGTTGAAATGTATTGAGCAAAATTGAATGTGTGATACAGATACACAATGCATTTGGTTTATTTTACTCTGAATGGATTGCACTTATTGTTGGCACAGATAGTCTTACATATAAATAGTTGGTCACCATGGCATCACATTGCTTGCAGCATGTCGCTCACGTGGCTTGTAACTTGTATTGTCATAGTAACCAGCACACAAAATGACTATACCCATGACGTAACCAACATAATGGGGAAAAGAAATAAAAATACATGGCAGCATCTATGTTGTAAATATTTACTGAGTACTTGTGTTAATAAGCACTGAAATAAAATCCTTGAATTTCAAGTGACCTAGTATGAGTGAGTCAATGAATGTGCTAAATGTTAGACTTGCACCCTGTTCAGGGTTGGTTCTTGCCTTTTACCCAGTGCAGCTGCACAAATGAACAGGATAAGCCTAATATAAAATAGATAAATGGACATTTTATTGATCCAGTGACTCCTAGCTGCTCTGATAACCCATTCTGAAACACATGTGCCATTTCCCATGCTGAAATTAACAGGTATTTTTGTCTAATGTCTTAAATTATATGTATTGAAAGAAGGGAGACGGGTAATCTTTGCACTATAGTATAGGGACCATGGAAATGTATCCTGTAGGTCAACTGACAATGACCTCCTGTTGTTGTCTCCTTTTATTACGGCGGAGTGTGAAGTGAGGCATCTTTGGACAGGTATTTCTCTGTCCTGAGAATGGGGACATATATTCCGTGCAACTCTCACACCAATCCCCCCCCCCCATTGTTTAGTTGAATTAGTCTTTGTAAGAGACCTATGCTGCCCACATATTTGACTGTACAAGTAATTTTAGTGCACTTACATTGCTTTTAAAGAATTAAATAGCCATTAAAAATATAGCCAAGAAAGAAAAAGTTTTATTTGATAATTTCCTTCCTGCAGTCAGTCAAAACAGTAAATACTGTGTATGAATGCACTCTATAATTTGTTTAAAACAATATACAGTGCATAGTCTGATCACTGCACAGTTGAAACAGTATCATACACTCATGTACTGTAGCTCACTTTATCAGTGATTTCTCTTAACTTAAACAACTGTCTCTAAGACTGAGTGGGCTTTTTGTACATAATTCCTTAATCATAATATTCACTGGTTGGTGTTATTTTTTAAAATGTTCACATTTGTATCGTTTGATTGCCATCTCCTCTGTTGCTTTCATAATTAATTTGCTCCTTATTGTTTCCTCCAGTGTATGTTCAGCAGAATTTTAGAAACTACTGTATTTAGTAGATTTTTTCTCTGCTGTTTTATTTCATCTTGAGTTCTTTTTTATCATTTATCCTTAAAATAGTGAATCAGTACAATAATAATACAGTAATACACCATGACTTTTTAATGAGATGTGGAAATATTGATGTATTGTTTATGTCAGAAATTAAAGGTGTGTATGTGCCACACCAGTTACCACTAATTTACAATTTAATAATTTAAAATCTGACACAAATTTCTAATATGATTTTAATACAGCATCTTTCAATAGTAGTTTGAAGCTGTCATCCTGTCAATACTTGTGTACGGTTTTGTTTAAATTAGTGCACAGGTAGCAGCTTTCTAAACCTTAACCTAAAGCCTATTGATAGGACATCAGAATAAGGACTCCTCTAAGAGTTTCCCTCTGTTCTTCTTAGTAAATAAAGGCCACACCTTAAGATTTCTTATTTTATAATTCATTGTATATTTTTCAGTTTCCATCTCCAAACATTTTGGGGCTATTTCCAAAATTGGGACAACTAACACACTAGGATTTTTATACTCATTTTCCAATATTCTTTTAAAGGAGTTAAATAAAAAATACAGGCCCTAAGCTATAACTTGTTTGGATAGATAACCAATAACAATGCATCTAAGAATCTTAACCATCTTTCCTTTTGAACATGATACAATATGTGCATCAAAAATAATTTGTTGTAGCACCATCCTTCCCTCTGTATTTTGAATTGGCAATCACTGGATCTTGCAAGGTTACAGCTTCTGAATCTTGAGTCATTTTCTATGTGTACTTCATATACCATAGATACTCGCGTATTAGTCGATCTTGCAGATAAGTTGAGTGTATTTTTAAGCCGAAAATTACGAAATTTGTTATGACCCGTGTTTAAGTCGAGGGTAAAACTTGACAGCTTGCGACCTTTAACACTATGTACCGGCCGACAGGCATGTGCGATTGCAGCCGCTAGAAGCTGGCTTGCTCCGGAGACATTTTTCTGCCAGAACCTTTCTATCACTGTGTAATGTACTTAGCAGGTTTGTTTAATTTATGGGTGGATGGATTTTGCAGTTTTTCAAAGTTTATGACATGAAAACTGAAAGCAAATTTAAATGATGTGATACCATAAGTGAGTAGACTGGAAAGTACAACTGTGCTCATTGGGGAATCTTTGAAAAGGAAAACATTTACTTTGTTTTTATAAATGCTGCATGAAACCAGTCTTTTTCATTCTGCCCTGTCAAATTGTTAGAAAATTACATCCCTTAACTCTAAAACTGAAGTCAGTTGCTCAAGTATACCTGCTTCCAGATCTCTCTCTCTCTCTCTCTCTCTCTGTGTCCCTCTCCCATTTTTTTATATACAGTGCATCTGGAAAGTATTCACAGCGCATCACTTTTTCCACATTTTGTTATGTTACAGCCTTAATCCAAAATGGATTAAATTCATTTTTTTCACACAACCCCCAATAATGACAACGTGAAAAAAGTGTACTTGAGATTTTTGCAAATTTATTAAAAATAAAAAAATTGAGAAAGCACATGTACATAAGTATTCACAGCCTTTGCCATGAAGCTCAAAATTGAGCTCTGGTGCATCCTGTTTCCCCTGATCATCCTTGATGTTTCTGCAGCTTAATTGGAGTCCACCTGTGGTAAATTCAGTTGATTGGACATGATTTGGAAAGGCACACACCTGTCTATATAAGGTCCCACAGTTGACAGTTCATGTCAGGGCACAAACCAAGCATGAAGTCAAAGGAATTGTCTGTAGACCTCCGAGACAGGATTGTCTCGAGGCACAAATCTGGGGAAGGTTACAGAAAAATTTCTTCTGCTTTGAAGGTCCCAATGATCACAGTGGCCTCCATCATCCATAAGTGGAAGAAGTTCGAAACCACCAGGAGTCTTCCTAGAGCTGGCCGGCCATCTAAACTGAGCGATCGAGGGAGAAGGGCCTTACAGGTGGCGCAGTGGTAGTGCTGCTGCTTTGTAGTAAGGAGACTGTGGAAGATTGTGGGTTCGCTTCCCGGTTCCTCCCTGTGTGGATAGCGCTTTGAGTACTGACAAAAGCGCTATATAAATTGAATGAATTATTATTATTATTATTATTATTATTAGTCAGGGAGGTGACCAAGAACCCGATGATCACTCTGTCAGAGCTCCAGAGGTCCTCTGTGGAGAGAGGAGAACCTTCCAGAAGGACAGCCATCTCTGCAGCAATCCACCAATCAGGCCTGTATGGTAGAGTGGCCAGACGGAAGCCACTCCTTAGTAAAAGGCACATGGCAGCCCGCCTGTAGTTTGCCAAAAGGCACCTGAAGGACTCTCAGACCATGAGAAAGAAAATTCTCTGGTCTGATGAGACAAAGATTGAACTTTTTGGTGTGAATGCCAGGCGTCACGTTTGGAGGAAACCAGGCACCGCTCATCACCAGGCCAATACCATCCCTACAGTGAAGCATGGTGGTGGCAGCATCATGCTGTGGGGATGTTTTTCAGCGGCAGGGACTGGAAGACTAGTCAGGATAAAGGGAAAGATGACTGCAGCAATGTACAGAGACAGCCTGGATGAAAACCTGCTCCAGAGCGCTCTTGACCTCAGACTGGGGCGACGTTTCATCTTTCAGCAGGACAACGACCCTAAACACACAGCCAAGATATCAAAGGAGTGGCTTCAGGACAACTCTGTGAATGTCCTTGAGTGGCCCAGCCAGTGCCCAGACTTAAATCTGATTGAACATCTCTGAAGAGATCTTAAAATGGCTGTGCACCGATGCTTCCCATCCAACCTGATGGAGCTTGAGAGGTGCTGCAAAGAGGAATGGGCGAAACTGGCCAAGGATAGGTGGCATCATATTCAAAAAGACTTGAGGCTGTAATTGCTGCCAAAGTTGCATCGACAAAGTATTGAGCAAAGGCTGTGAATACTTCTGTACATGTGATTTCTCAGTTTTTTTATTTTTAATAAATTTGCAAAAACCTCAAGTAAACTTTTTTCATGTTGTCATTATGGGGTGTTGTGTGTAGAATTCTGAGGAAAAAATTGAATTTAATCCATTTTGGAATAAGGCTGTAACATAAAATGTGGAAAAAGTGATGCGCTGTGAATACTTTCTGGATGCACTGTATATACTAGGGGGCTTTGCCCCCTGCTCGCTTCACGAGCCCACCCCCTAACTCCCACTCCAGGACGTGCCACACGCCAGCAACTTTGCATCTCTGCCGCTCACGATGTGATGGGGGTGGCAGAACGCATGCTTTGGAGATGCGGACGGATCACCCGCTGTCTTTCTGCTCTTCCTGCCGTGCTGCGTGTTCTGCTTTTCGCGCTGCACGTCGATCATTTCAAAGCCTGTACAACAGCTGTCCTTGCTTAGCGCGCTCCGGATGGGGGTGGGGGTAAGCGAGCAAAGCGTCTGCCACTCGCATTGTGTTGGAGGCTGGGGTTTGTGCTGAACACAGGCTAAGGAGTTGCGGACAGATCAGGTGCTGTCTTGCTGCTGCTGGTGAGCTGCGTGTTCTGCTTGTTGTGCTGCGCTTCAATCATTTAAAAGCCTGTGAAGCAGCTGTCCTTGCTTTGCTCACTTACCTCCCCCGCCCCCCCTCATCCAGAGCACGCTAAGTGTCTTCCGTTCGCATTGTGAAGGGGGGCTTGGGGGGGGGGCGGGTTTGTGCTGAATGCACGCTAAGGAGATGTGGACGGATCAGGTGCTGTCTTGTTACTGCTGCTGGTGAGCAGCATGTTCTGCCTGTTGTGCTGTGCGTCAGTCATTTAAAAGCCTGTACA